>NW_025409899.1:5038-10358 GCF_002201575.2 Neomonachus schauinslandi
TATCCAAATAGCAAATGGGCAAAAGACATGAACAGACATTTCAGCAAAGAGAACATGCACATGGCAAATAAGCACAAGAAAAAACTGTACATTAGTTGCCATGAGGGAAATGTAAAGGAAAAACTTGATTGAAAATCACTACTACCTACCTTTTAGGACAGCTCGTTAATATAAAACACAGTAAAAACATCAAATGTAGGAAAGAGCCAGCTCTCCTACATTGCTGGTGGGAATGTAAATGGAACAGCCACTCTGGTAAGACAGTTTGATAGGTTCTGCAAAAGGGAAATATAAATGTGACAACCCAGCACTCACTGTCCTGGACCTTTATTCTAGAGAATGAAAATACCTCCCCTGCCCCAGCCATCCCACAAAACACTGTGCCCAAATATTCACTGTGGGATTATTTGTAGTCTCTAAAGACTGGAAACAAACCAAAATATCCCTCAAAAGGGGAGCAGATGAACAAACTGTGGCATTTCCAACCTAGGGAGCACAACTCAGTGATAAAAAGTAATAAAGTTAGGATAACACAAAACGTGGATGGATTCCAGGTATATTATCCTGAGTGAAAACAAACAAACAATAAAACATCATCGCTGGTCACAGCTGTAGGAGTCCCCTCACGTAACAAAATGCCAACAAAATGGCAACGCAAAATGCCAAAGTGTAAAACACAGGGGTGAATGGCATGGAAGGGATGGCTGGGGCAGGGGAGGGTAGCATGAGGGAAATCTTCCTGCTGATGGAGTAGATCCATACCTGGATTGTGCTGTTGAACATATAAATGTCCATGACAAAGTGACAGACCTAGACATGTCCATCATACCACTGTCAGTTTCCTGGTGCGATTAGTGTCCTGCAGTGATGTAGGATGTTACCTTGGGGCAAAATGAGCCAAGAGTGCCTCTGCAACGGGACATTTCTGTACTATCTGAACCTTCCTGTGAATCACTAAATGTACCTAAATCCCTCCCTACCTATAGTATGGCTCTACCTTACAACACACCTCAGAATAGTTCCCTAAAGCTATCAGTCCCACCCTGCCTCCTTGAAGCTCCAAGCTTCCCCAGGACCCTAATGTGTGGGTGTTAAGCAGCAGCGTTGGAGGCAGGAGGAACCTGGTGATGGTCTGTGACTGGGCAGGTGCTGGGCTGTGATGTGCTGTACTCTAAGGGGCAGAGAAGGCCAGGTATGGGACAGGACAGAGGCAGGACCTAGACTGCTCTCCTCCTGAACCTGCTGTTTTGAATTTGGGAAGGAACTGACAGGACATGGACCTGGTTCACAGCCTGCCCTCCCTCCTCTGGACAGCATCTGTCCCCTGCTCTTGTAGATCCCCTCCCCAACCCTGCCTTCTCCTGCATCCTGCTCACACAGCCATCCCCCCAAAGTCGCCCACATTTTACAGATGAAGGAATGGGGGCTCAAGGGGTGAACTTCTCTGCTTCACACCCCCAAAATTGGGTCCCAGCACCTCCAAGATCCTGCTGTGTCCAGAAACATGTGTGTGGTAAGTGGGGCCTGAGCAGGTGGCCACTAGAGGTTAGCAGCTCTGGGATCACACTGTGATCCACTTCCCCCACAAATCCAATTGACCTGGACTCCACCAGCCTCCCCACTGGCTCCTGAAAGCAGCAGCCCTCCTATAAGATCAGACACCATCCATCCTAGAGAAACTAACCTCTCTCCTCCCAAGTCCCCCTCATTTTGACCTTCCCTAAGAGAGCTTTTTCATGGCTCTAATCAGTTCATGCCGAGGTGATATGAGCACAGTGCCTTGAGCTCCCCCAAGGGGCCATGGCTCTAGGATCTCTTACCTCCACTACAGTCACAGGCAGACCCCAGCTCATTAGCATCCACAAGGCACTTGAGCTCCCCCATCCTGTGTTGAAGTTAAGGGATACTCTCTAGGGAGAGGACAAACCTGGAAAGTTACTTTCCTCCTTCCTTCTGTCCAATGAATGGTAGAATCTCAGCTCCGCCTATTAGAGGTAGACACCTTCCTCCATATCCACAGACACCTGAGTATTCCATACGCACCTGTTCCCACCTGTTCCTACCTGTCTCCTTCTCTTCTTTACTCTGTCCATCCACCCCTCCACATGGAGCAGCAAGTAGTAATCTGTGTCTCCCCCAACTTCTGCAGTGCTTCTGTGACTCAGAGCAGAAAGCCCACACTCCAGGCTCCTCACTCCAGTCTGTACGTACCTACCCACAGGAAATCATCCAGAGGCAGGGAATGGTTCCCTGCTTCTGGCCTCCCTCCAGCCTGGTTCCCTCATCTAGTCACATTTACTCTTCAGAGGTCCGCATCACACAGGGACATGCAGTCAGGAAATACTAGCTCTGGTGACCAGAGTTTGGAAACTTCATGCCAGGGTCCAAACTCCAATTTGCCAGAGCATGTGTGATGGGGCTAGGGACATAAATCATTTTTGCAGAAATACCTACATATGGACATTACAGCTTATTTTTTCCTTCCTTCAGAATGGGGATGACCTCAGCAGCTGACCTTGATTTCTACAAAACAGGATGTCTGAAAGTGTTGATGGGGATCGGAAGGTTGTGCTCAGGGTCAGCTCTGCATAATTCACTGACACTTTCTCAGAGCTGTGGAGGCCCCTGCCCACCAACTGGAGAATGTGATGACTTATAAGGCACAGTAGTGACGGTAACCCAGGCTGTACATCACAGTCACCCAGGGGCTGTTTGCTGTACTCATTATGAAATAATGGTTTTAAGTTATTTAGGCCTCTGAAAAATATTAAAACGCTCACTCCTGGAGATGACCAAACTTTTCCAAGTTCCGCATTTATGTCATCTTGGCTGGGAGGGTGCAGGGACATCACCACTTGGATGACGTTGCCTGGGAGGCAAAACTTCCAGCAAGTCCTTGATGTACCCAAAAAATCTCTCCACCTCATAGACCTGAGCCTGCTTCTCACCCCACTACTTGACTTGTTTTTCTAAGGTCTCCACCTCTTCTTCCAGGATGGAGCACCTCTCCTTCATCTGGAGGACCTTTGCCAATGAGTCCTCTGTACTCAGGGCCTGGGGTCTCTTCTACAATCCCCTCTAGTCCCCCTACCACATCTCCTACTATGGGTTCTATTTCAAACTCTCCAAACTTTTGGTTTGATTCCCCTTTAGGCTTGGTATCCTTTTCTCTCTCTCTCTCTCTTTTTTTTAAGATTTATTTATTTATTTGAGAGAGACTGAGAGAGAGAGCACATGAGAGGGGGGAGGGTCAGGAGGGTCAGAGGGAGAAGCAGACTCCCTGCCAAACAGGGAGCCCAATGTGGGACTCGATCCCGGGACTCCAGGATCATGACCTGAGCCAAAGGCAGTCGCTTAACGAACTGAGCCACCCAGGCGCCCGGTATCCTTTTCTCTTGAGGATAATTCTCAAAAAGATGAGGGCTACCCAGGTGACAAGCCACAAGGACTTTAAGCTGAAGTGAATCCTTGGGCACTGGTGACTCACTTGTCCTGGGGTCGCCTTAGTTAAAGGGCTTCCAGTCAGTTTAGTGTTCTAGAGACTTCTTGGCCCAGTGCAGAGCTGAGTTGGAGGAGTCATGACCAGAGGGCTCCCAGCCAACCTGTGTTCTGGGGACCCAATTGTCCTGTGCTCTGTGGGGTTGGAGGGTTTTGGGTCAGAGTTCTCATGCTCAGCCTGATGTCTGAGAGACTCAGCCCAGTGCCAAGCTGAAACAGAAGGCTTGGGGTCCCGGATCTCCCAGTGGGCCTGGTGTTCTAGGGACTCAATTGCCAGCTGTCTCCCCAGTTGAAGGGCCCTCATTTGGAGGGAGTCCAGTCATCCTGTTTTCCAAGTGAGTCCTTTGCCCACTGCCAAGCTGAGTTGGAGAGTCTGAAGTTTCCTGTTTGGCCCAGTGTTGTGAGGACTCAATTGCCCTCTGCTTTCTTGGGCTGAAGAGCTCCCAGATAGAGGACTCCCACTCAACCCAGTGTCTCGGGCACTCCTTTGGCCAGTGTGCAACTGGGTTGGTGTTGTCATGGTCTCAGGACATCTACTGGGGCTGGTGTTCTGGGGACTTTGTTGCCATTTTCTTTACAGCACTAGAAGACTCCCCTTCTTTGTCCCAGGTTCCAGGTGGCTCCTTTCCCTGGTGCTGAGTTGGGTTGGAGGGCTTTTGGACTTAAGGCTCCTGTTGGGCCCACTGTCCAGATAATACATTCTTCCACTGACAGGTCTGGTTGGAGGGGTTTTGGTCAGAGGGCTCCTCAAAATCCTGTGTTTGAGAACCTGATTGCCTTATGCTCTTCTGGGTTGGATAGCTTTTCTTCTGAGGGCTCCTTTGCAGTCTACAGTCCAGGTGATTCATTTAGCCATGCCAGACTGTGTTGGAGGGCTCCTAGCCTAAGTGCTCCTGGTGTTCTGGGGACCTGATTACCCTGTGGTTGGCAGGGATGGTGTCCTCATGATCTCAGGGTGCTTCTGTTCAGCCTGGTGTCCAGGGGATTCTTGTGCCCAGTGCTTGGCTGTGTTGGAGGGCTCCTGTTCAGAGGATTCTACCTCAGCCTGGTGTCAAGGGTCCTCATTTGGGCAGTGCAGACCTCGGTTGGAGGTTTCATATTCTCGAGACTCCCAGGAGGCCTGATTTTCTGAGGATTCAATTGTGCTGTTCTTTTTTGCATTGGTGCTCATGCACTTGGCCCAGGGTCTTGGTGATTCCTTTGCCTTGTACAAAGCTGAGATGGAGGGCCCATGGTCCTAAGACTCCTGGTCACCCTTCTGTGCAGATGACATATTTGCCTTGTGCCAAGCTTGGTCGGAGGGGGTTTGGTCAAAAGGTCCCTGGCAAATCTAGTTTTCTGCGGATTTGACTGCCCTATGTATCTCCCACAATTAGACAACAAAAATAAATAAAATGCAGCCAAACAAGGAAGAAGTAAAATTTTCACCATTTGCAGATGACATGATACTCTATACAGAAAACCCTGACGATCCCAGCAAAAATCTACTAGAACTGATCAATGGATTCAGTAAAGTCCCAGGGTATAATATCAAGGTGCAGAACTCTGTTGCATTTGTGTACACTACAAATGATGCAGGAGAAAGAAAAAAATAAGAAAACAATGCTGTGTGCCATTGCACTCAAAATAATAAGATACGTGAGAATAAACCTAACCAAAGAAGTGAAAGACCTGTACTCTGAAAACTACAAAATAGGGATGAAATAAATTGAAGATGACAGGAAGAAATGGAAAGATTTTCATGCTCATGGGTTGGAAGAACAGAATGTGAAAATGTCTATAGTACCCAAAGCAATCCACACATTTAATGCAATCCCTATCA
>NW_025409900.1:0-10356 GCF_002201575.2 Neomonachus schauinslandi
AAGAAGAAGAAGAAGGTAGCGGGAGGGGAAGAATGAAGCGGGGAAATCGGAGGGGTAGACGAACCATGAGAGACGATGGACTCTGAAAAACAAACAGGGTTCTAGAGGGGAGGGGGGGTGGGGGGATGGGTTAGCCTGGTGGTGGGTATTGAGGAGGGCACATTCTGCATGGAGCACTGGGTGTTATGCACAAACAATGAATCATGGAACACTTCATCTAAAACTAATGATGTAATGTATGGGGATTAACATAAGAATAAAAATAAATAAATAAATAAATAAATAAATAAATAAAATAAAATCCGTGTGACCAGCCAGGCCTTTTATCAAATGTCAGCAGACTATAGCCAGAGGCCAAATGTGGTCAGCTATTTGTAAATAAAGTTTTATTGTAACACACACACACAAAAAAATTATGTTTAAAAATAGTTTTTAAAATATACTTTTGTGACCAGTTTTAATTTTTGTATAATAAGGTAGTTAATGTAGGCAGGCATTCATTTAATGTACTGAAGATGGCCTCGAAATACTGATTTTTGAATCTGTCAGTGTGTTAGTGTTATAGACTGATTATGTCTTCCCAAAATTTATATGTTGAAGTTCTAAGCCCCAGTGTGTTGGTATTTGGAGGTGGCGCTTTTGGGAAAATTAGGTTTAGATGAGGTCATGAAGGTGGAGGCCCCCATCGTGGGACTGGTGTCCATATAAGAAGAGGAGGAGAGACCAAAGCTCTCTCTGTGCCATATGAGGACACAGCAAGAAAATGACTATCTGCAAACCAGTATGAAGGTCCTGACTAGGAACTGAACAGGCTGGCACCCTTGATCTTGGACTTCTGAGCCTCAAGAACTGTGAGAGATAAATTTTTGTTGTTTAAGCCACACAGTCCATGGTATTTTGTTATGGCATCTTGAGCAGACTTAGGCAGTTATCTCATTACCCTGGTGTTAGTGACCCAAATATCAGGGTTCTATGGTGACTTTTTTGGAATATAAAAGCAGGTGTTATTTCATTTCTGAAGCTCTTTGAAAATTTAGTGGTCCTATGATATGAGTTTCATGGCATGTACTTTGTCAAAGCTTACTTTGGAGGTATAGTTAGAATGTGTGATGGTTTCTTGTGACTTCACAGGTACCATGTAGACAATGTAGGGGATGGTTCTTAGTGAGTTGTATTTGAAATAGAATTTAGAATAAAACTGCTTTTAGTCAGGGAAATGAAACTGTCTGATAAATTTGTTTTTTGAGCAGTTCTTTGCTTTTGGATAGGTCTGTCTCATGTTAACTCTAAAAGAGAAGAGCTTCCTTATGAGAAGACTTGAATTAAATGGAGGCAGAAAGAAGAGATCCAGGAATACTTATTTCACATGATGATTATTTGGAAAAAATTCAGGCAGGCAAGTTTTTGTCTACACATTAAAAAACATGACTTCAATAGAATTATTATTGGATTGAGTAGACCAATCTTCCCCTATGGGTCCAGTGAGAATGAAGTAGAAGCTTTGAGCTCATGTTGACCATAGAGAGAAATTAGCACTTGGGAAATAGTTTTGTTTCATCTGAAAATGAGTATCAGCTAGATTCTTTGTTTCTCTTTTCTTCCTGATGGTCTGATATGTCCATCAATCAACCTGAGGTTAAAAAAAAACTTGCATCTATAATAACTGCATAACTATTTGACAACTATTAAATATAGGGGATCTATGCTTTCAGATTTTTTTGGAAAAAGATGCCAAAAATTCCTACCTTTTGGAAAAAGATGCCAAAAATGTTTGCTCATTATCATCTTCCTGTCCCCCTAAGAAAGTGAGGCAGCAGTGGTATTTTTTTTTTGTTATGTAGCTCATGAATCTCTAGGAATAGAAACAAAATTATTTTTTTTTCTCTTTTCATTCCATATTGCTTTGTGGTAGATCTATGGTGTGCTACCTATATTCCCCACCTGCCCACTTCTTTCTCTCCAGCACCTTCTACCATTAGCATCAAGGCACCCAATCCACTCAGCTGTTATTTTAGAAGTTGAGTTAAGGTTTATGGTACACATGTTTAATTTGTCACAGTCTACCTTACTGATAGCTCACAGTGGAGTGTCTATCTTACCTTCAGCAAAGGAGAGTCTTTTTGCCCAAGACTATGACCCATCTTCAGGAAGAGCCCATATGCAAAGATTGGCCAATGTAGGGCATAAGAGTTTGTCCTCTCGCTTCTGATTGGGACATACAGCTTCAGAATTCTCTATGGGATCAGCTGAGACCTCTGTTGGAACTACATCACAGTTTTATCTTGAAAGCCTTCTCTAATAAACTACTTGAATACAAATATCTTAGAGTCTGTTTCCTGGGGATCCTGACCTAACACAGTTAGAACCAGTAGATTAAAGGAGAAGTAGACTCTACAATGAGATTTTGGAGTTGATTACTTCTTGGTCAGCTGGCAGTGAGGACCCCAATCTTGATGGTAGGTGGAATGTAGATAGCCTGTGGTATGATGTGTCAGTGAAATTATTCAAATGTCTGATAGTGGTGAACCAGGATCAGATGCTGGCAGAAGGAAATATACTAGAAGATTCAATAGCCAGGTATCTGAAAGGTTTAGGGGAAGTAGTAATCATAAGATCTGTGAAACTTGTTATCCTTGAGTGCCATGGATGCATTGCAGAAAGATAATGAAAGGCTGTGGGTGATTGATCACTGATTTAAGTGTGAAAGTCAAAGGACCTCAATAGTAAGATATAAAGAAACTCTTATTTCTCAAAGCCAGGAAATGGGAACACTGGGTATCAGGATCAGAATCAGGTTCCATAAGTGCAGAGTTGTAGAGAATTTGAATTTTCAAAGCCATCAATTCTGCTATCCAAGGTAAAGATCCTGGTTGGGAGGGAGTAGAATGCTGAATCTTGGGATGGGGATATTTAAGTTAAAATACCCACGAAACTTAGAACTTACTATTTTCCTCAATTCTCTGAGCCTGCAGAAATGGCCCATTCCAACTTATAAAAGCGAGTACAGTCCCTTTTGCTTGAAGATGATGCCAAAATTCATATATTCAACACAGCTTTCTTTTGATTGTTATTAAAGTATATCTTTTTTCCATCCATTTAATTTTAATCTATTTGTGTTTATATACTTAAAGTTCATTTCTTAGAAGCAGCATGTAGTTGGATCTTACTTCCCCCCCAATCTCTGTCTTACTAGCATGTTTAGACCATTTGCATTTAATATGATTATTGATATGGTTAAGTTTATCTGTCTTCTTGATGTTCATCTACTATATGCCCATCTGTTCTTTGATTTCTTTTCCTCTTTTTATGCTTTCATTTGGATTAATTGTAGCTTTTTTGGGCTCCATTTTATCTTTTCTATTAGCTTATTCGCTATAATTTTTTGTTATTATAGTGGCTGATTTAGGGTTTAAAGTACACATGTTTAATTTATCATAATATATATGCAAGTGGTACTATACCACTTCATCTATGGTACAAATCACATAAGAACCTTATGATAGTATCCTTTCACTTTTCTCCTTCCAACTTTATGCTATTGTTTCACACTTTTACATATGTTACAAATCCTGCAGTACATTGATGCTCTTTTTGTTCATTTGTTTTGTGATATTTAAAAATAAGAAAAAATCACAAATACTTACTCATGTAGTTACCATTTCTGCTGTTCTTAATTTCTTTGTATAGATCCATGTTTCCATATGGTATCATTCTACTACTGCCTGAAGGACTTCCTTTACCACTTTTTGCAGTGCAGGTCTTCTCTTGATGAATTCTTTCAATTGTTATATGTTTGAAAGAGACTTTATTTCATCTTCAGTTTTAAAAGATATTGTCACTGGGTATATAATTTTGGGTTGACAGTTTCTTTCTTCCCATTCATTAAATATGGACTCTCAGCTGGATCTCTTTAACTCATTGCATCACTGTCATTTTTTTGCCTAATGTCTAGTGTTTTGAAACTGTGGTTTCATATATTTTATCTTTTTCTAATTATTGCTTCAGGTGGGAGTATAAATTCAGTCTCTAACTTCATCTTGTCCAAAAGCTTTTGTATTATATATTATATTACATATATTATGTATTAATATTTACCAGAAAACATTCATACAGAAGTGACACTAAACAATGAAGTGGATAACAATGATTTGGCCCGGAGATGTCAACAAGCTTCTGTCATCACTACCTCAGTTCTGGGAGTAGCTATAGTGGCAAGGATGGAGGCTATCATGAGCCTGAGCTTGGGCTTTAACCCACCTAGCTTAGTCTTGCTCTGTTGCTGCTTAATGTCTAACTTGCCTGCAACAGAGATAATGCTAAGTCCTTGATATGGCACTGTTCCTTGAGGAGACCAACTAGCCATTTGGTAATGATTACTATAAGTTGATTATATTGAGCCCCTTCCACCTTGGAATGAGAAGAGACTAGTGTTGACTGGAATTGGAATATATTTTGGGTATGTTTTTGACTTTCTTTTCTATAGGGCTTTAGCTAGCTCTACTATCCAAAAGGTAGGTAGTGTTTGATCCATGGATATAGGATTCCACATAACACAAGGGGCCCACTTGATAACGAAGGAGGTGCACATGAGCACATTGACCATGTTACTCATTGTTTTATCCTATACCACACCACTGACAAAATGTGGTCTGCCAGAATAATGAAGTGATGAATGAACAGCTTTTTAACGGCATAGCACACCATATACACTCTTAATCATAATCATTATATGATGTTGTGTCCCCAGTGGGTAGACTATATAGGTCTGGGAAGCAAGGAATGGTAGTAGGAGTTGACCTGCTTCCTATCACTCCCAATGACCCTCTTACAGAATTTGCCTTTTGTATTCCTACAAATCTGGGCTCTGCATGTCTAGAGATTATGGTTTTCAGAGAATCCTTCCACCAGGGGACACAGCAAGAGTCCCATTAAATTCTAATCTATGGTTAAGTGTCCAGTCTATTTGGTAGCCTTGTGCCAAGAAACTGGAAGGCAGAGAAAGGAGGCACCATTCTGGCATGGATAATTGACCATTATCATCAGGAGAAGATAGGTTTGTTGTTATACAATAACGCACCCAGATGATCCACTGGGTGATTTTGACCACACATGGGCAAATGCAGTAACTAGTCTGAGAAGTGTATGGTGAACAGGGGCTTAAATCTTGGGGCTTAGACTGACAGAGGTGCTAGTTGAGGGGGAGATAAATCTAGAACTGGTAACTTTCCACTTGCAAGTTTTCCCAGGAAAAGAGGCCAATCAGAATCCTGAAGGAAGTGTTTGCAGATAAAGTGAACTAATTTACTACCAATGGGTCTAGGTAGCATAAGGGGCAAACCCACCAATGCCCTGGTGTGCTGTCTAGATCATGTACGTCAGTATCATGTCCCTCATTCCCCAGCTTTTTGTAGGGTTATCTGTGGAAAGCATACAGCTGAGGCTCTCCCAGAAACTGCCCTCAGTGGAAGGCCATTTTGCCCAAGGTTATGTCCCCTCCCTAGGAACAACTTATATCCAATTAGTGGATAATGTGGGGGGGAAAAGGCCTGGTTCCCTGGTCTCAATTCAGGATAACTCTGAAGACCATACTAGTTTCAGAGTTTCCTCTGGGTTGGGCTGAGACCAACTTTTGCAGAGTTTAACTTTCTCCACTGCTCAATACTGCTTCCTTCACCCACTTATGGGTGTTAATGAATGCATATCCCAGGGAACTTCATGTATGCAATCTTCATTTCAGAGTCTGCTTCCCAGGGAACTTGATCTATATAGCACTTTTCCTTGTTCTTAGCAGCTTTATGCTATAAAACCAACTCTCAGTCTTCAGTTAATATAATTGAGCTTAGGGTTTAATGTAAGACCTATATGGAACTGTCATGAATGACTATTGTTTCTGCCATTCAGAATCTGTTAAGCTTTCTTCTGGCAACTGTATACTGATTTTCCTGTGGGGATACACTTTGTTTTCCTTCTCATTTTGTATGCTTTGCATGACATTGACTCACATCTAGCTTAAGGGATTGACTTGAGATTTATGCCTAACCATTCAACGTATCACTTTTCTCTGGCCCAAGTTCAGGAATAAGTATGTCACTCAATAAGAGCCAGTGAGGCAAAACAAAGCAAATAAGAGTTGCTAAGGAAAAGATATATGCACTTTTCCTATTGTACTTGAACCTGGAAGCTTATGGTTTGGAACTACTAGTTATTATTTTACTCCCTGAGATTGAAGCGAACATTGAGGAGAGCAGAACCGGTAGAAGAAAAGGGTCTGGGTCTTTATGTCCTTATTTGAGACCCTGCATCAAGACATACCTGAAGCATATATATTCTTAGAATTTATGTTATGTGATTCCAATACTTTTCCTTTTTAGAATAAACTCTTTTGTGTTGAATTTACTGAAAGTCTCATGGTTGATGTAGTGTCTTCTGAACTAACTTGTGGAAATGGAAAATTAAATTACTAAAACCTCTTTATATAGAGGGAACAATTTGCATGAAGGAAACTTAGATCGAAAAGAATAAGGTGCCATTCTGAGCATTTCAAATGCTCAAAGTTCTAAGTTGCTAGGAGTTCTATGGAAAATTTAGGCTGATATTTTCCTCTTTTCTTATAGTATTTTCTATTCTTGTAACCATGATAATTACTGTAATCATATCAGCATGGTATAAAAAGGTCCAGCTGTTAATTATGGAGAAAACAGGAACACTTTGTTATATTTTCTCTAATTATTTTTTTAATTTTTAATTTAATTTTTTTTTATTCTTATGTTAATCCCCATACATTACATCATTAGTTTTAGATGAAGTGTTCCATGATTCATTGTTTGTGCATAACACCCAGTGCTCCATGCAGAATGTGCCCTCCTCAATACCCACCACCAGGCTAACCCATCCTCCCACCCCCCTCCCCTCTAGAAACCTCAGTTTGTTTTTCAGAGTCCATCGTCTCTCATGGTTTGTCTACACCTCCGATTTCCCCCGCTTCATTCTTCCCCTCCCGCTACCTTCTTCTTCTTCTTCTTCTTCTTCTTTTTTTTCTTAACATATATTGCATTATTTGTTTCAGAGGTACAGATCTGAGATTCAACATTCTTGCACAATTCACAGCGCTTACCAGAGCACATACCCTCCCCAGTGTCTATCACCCAGTCACCCCATCCCTCCCACCCCACCCCCCACTCCAGCAACCCTCAGTTTGTTTCCTGCAATTAAGAATTCCTCATATCAGTGAGATCATATGATACATGTCTTTCTCTGTTTGACTTATTTCACTCAACATAATACCCTCCAGTTCCATCCACATCGTTGCAAATGGCAAGATCTCATTCCTTTTGATGGCTGCATAATATTCCATTGTATATATATACCACCTCTTCTTTATCCATTCATCTGTCGATGGACATCTTGGCTCTTTCCACAGTTTGGCTATTGTGGACATTGCTGCTATAAACATCAGGGTGCATGTACCCTTTCGGATCCCTACTTTTGTATCTTTGGGGTAAATACCCAGTAGTGCAATTGCTGGATCATATGGTAGCTCTATTTTCAACTTTTTGAGGAACCTCCATACTGTTTTGCAGAGTGGCTGCACCAGCTTGCATTCCCACCAACAGTGTAGGAGGGTTCCCCTTTCTCCGCATCCCCGCCAACATCTGTCGTTTCCTGACTTGTTAATTTTAGCCATTCTGACTGGTGTGAGGTGGTATCTCATTGAGGTTTTGATTTGGATTTCCCTGATGCCGAGCGATATTGAGCACTTTTTCATGTGTCTGTTGGCCATTTGGATGTCTTCTTTGGAAAAATGTCTGTTCATGTCTTCTGCCCATTTCTTGATTGGATTCTTTGTTCTTTGGGTGTTGAGTTTGATGAGTTCTTTATAGGATTTGGATACTAGCCCTTTATCTGATATGTCATTTGCAAATATCTTCTCCCATTCTGTTGGTTGTCTTTTGGTTTTGTTGACTGTTTCCTTCGCTTTGCAAAAGCTTTTTATCTTGATGAAGTCCCAATAGTTCATTTTTGCCCTTGCTTCCCTTGCCTTTGGCGATGTTTCTAGGAAGAATTTGCTTCGGCTGAAGTCAAAGAGGTTGCTGCCTGTGTTCTCCTTTAGGATTTTGATGGACTCCTGTCTCACATTGAGGTCTTTCAACCATTTGGAGTCTATTTTTGTGTGTGGTGTAAGGAAATGGTCCAGTTTCATTCTTCTGCATGTGGCTATCCAATTTTCCCAACACCATTTGTTGAAGAGACTGTCTTTGTTCCATTGGACATTCTTTCCTGCTTTGTCAAAGATGAGTTGACCGTAGAGTTGAGGGTCCATTTCTGGGCTCTCTATTCTGTTCCATTGATCTATATGTCTGTTTTTGTGCCAGTACCATGCTGTCTTGATGATGACAGCTTTGTAATAGAGCTGGAAGTCCGGAATTGTGATGCCGCCAGCTTTGCTTTTCTTTTTCAACATTCCTCTGGCTATGCGGGGTCTTTCTGGTTCCATACAAATTTTAGGATTATTTGTTTCATTTCTTTGAAAAAAGTGGATGGTATTTGGATGGGGATTGCATTGAATGTGTAGATTGCTCTAGGTAGCATTGACATCTTCACAATATTTGTTCTTCCAATCCATGAGCATGGAACGTTTTTCCATTTCTTTGTGTCTTCCTCCATTTCTTTCATGAGTATTTTATAGTTTTCTGAGTACAGATCCTTTGTCTCTTTGGTTAGATTTATTCCTAGGTATCTTATGGTTTTGGGTGCAATTGTAAATGGGATCGACTTCTTAATTTCTCTTTCTTCTGTCTTGTTGTTGGTGTATAGGAATGCCACTGACTTCTGTGCATTGATTTTATATCCTGCCACTTTACTGAATTCCTGTATGAGTTCTAGCAGTTTTGGGGTGGAGTCTTTTGGGTTTTCCACATAAAGTATCATATCATCTGCAAAGAGTGAGAGTTTGACTTCTTCTTTGCCTATTCAGATGCCTTTGATTTCTTTTTCTTGTCTGATTGCTGTGGCTAAGACTTCCAATACTATGTTGAATAGCAGTGGTGATAGTGGACATCCCTGCCGCGTTCCTGACCTTAGGGGGAAAGCTCTCAGTTTTTCCCCATTGAGAATGATATTCGCTGTAGGTTTTTCATAGATGGCTTTTATGATATTGAGGTATGTACCCTCTATGCCTATACTCTGAAGAGTTTTGATCAAGAAAGGATGCTGTACTTTGTCAAAAGCTTTTTCTGCATCTATTGAGAGGATCATATGATGCTTGTTCTTTCTTTTGTTAATGTATTGTATCACATTGATTGATTTGCGGATGTTGAACCAAGCTTGCAGCCCAGGGATAAATCCCACTTGGTCGTGGTGAATAATCCTTTTAATGTACTGTTGGATCCTATTGGCTAGTATTTTGGTGAGAATTTTTGCATCCATGTTCATCAGGGATATTGGTCTGTAGTTCTACTTTTTAATGGGGTCTTTGTCTGGTTTTGGGATCAAGGTAATGGTGGCCTCATAAAATGAGTTTGGAAGTTTTCCTTCCATTTCCAATTTTTGGAACAGTTTCAGAAGGATAGGTATTAATTCTTCTTTAAATGTTTGGTAGAATTCCCCTGGGAAGCCATCTGGCCCTGGGCTTTTGTTTTTTGGGAGATTTTTGATGACTGCTTCAATTTCCTTAGTGGTTATAGGTCTGTTCAGGTTTTCTATTTCTTCGTGGTTCAGTTTTGGTAGTTCATACATCTCTAGGAATGCATCCATTTCTTCCAGGTTATCTAATTTGCTGGCATAGAGTTGCTCATAATATGTTCTTATAATTGTTTGTATTTCTTTGGTGTTGGTTGTGATCTCTCCTCTTTCATTCATGATTTTGTTGATTTGGGTCATTTCTCTTTTCTTTTTGATAAGTCTGGCCAGGGGTTTATCAATCTTGTTAATTCTTTCAAAGAACCAGCTCCTAGTTTCGTTGATCTGTTCTACTGTTCTTTTAGTTTCTATTTCATTGATTTCTGCTCTGATCTTTATTATTTCTCTTCTCCTGCTGGGTTTAGGCTTTACTTGCTGTTCTTTCTCTAGCTCCTTTAGGCGTAGGGTTAGGTTGTGTACTTGAGACCTTTCTTGTTTCTTGAGAAAGGCTGGAATTGCTATATACTTTCCTCTTAGGACTGCCTTTGCTGCATCCCAAAGATTTTGAATAGTTGTGTTTTCATTTTCATTGGTTTCCATGTATTTTTTAAATTCTTCTTTAATTTCCTGGTTGACCCATTCATTCTTTAGTAGGATGCTCTTTAGCCTCCATGTATTTGAGTTCTTTCTGACTTTCCTCTTGTGATTGAGTTCTAGTTTCAAAGCATTGTGGTCTGA
>NW_025409901.1:0-10341 GCF_002201575.2 Neomonachus schauinslandi
AGGCCCATACTCAGCCCTGGGGAAGAAGGATGGATGCTGGGCCCTTCGTTGGAAAATGGGTGGGGAGAGGCAGTAAACAAAGAGGAAATAATAACAGGAAAAGAAAGGTATACTTTAAGACGACAATGTGTAGGCTTGTTCTAGAAAAGAGAGCATGTTGGTTTCCTACTGCCGTGTAGAAAATTACCACAAACTCAGCAGCTAAAACCCCATGTTATCAGTCAGGTTCTATGCACAGAAGGCCGGGCACACATGGCCAGGTTGTCTGATCAGGGTCTCACAGGCTAAAATCAACACTGGCGGCCAGGTTCTAAACTCATCTGGACCTCAGGATCCTCTTTCACACTCACACAGCTGGAGGACTAAGGTCCCGCTTCCTTGCTGTCAGCCCCAGGCTGCTGCCAGCTCCTAGAAGCCACCCACATCCCTTGCCATGTGGCCCTCTCCACCTCCAAAACCAGCAAGGGAGAACCCCCCATATGCAGAATCCCTCTCCCACTCTGAGTAAGTCAGGCTCACCATCTTCAGGTCGACTGATTTCTTAATTATGTTGGCAAAATCCTGCTTCCACAAAACCACATTAGTGTTTAAGTGGGAGAAAGTGTGGTCCACCAGGGGCCAGGGACTTAAGAGCCATCTGAGAACTCGGCCTACCACAGAGGGTAGGTACATAAAGGTGAGGTCTAGCCTTGAAGGGCCTCAGAAGACACACCACACAGTTCCGCAGAACCACTGACTGTGTTAGGGCATCGTCCTCGCGTGGACTAGAGCCTGAGCGTTCTAGGAATGGCTGGTAACACAGCAGCCCCCGGGCAGTAAAAAGAAATGCAGAACCTCAGGCTGCACCCCAGAGATGCCACATCAGAAACCTCCTTTACACATAGCCTCAGGGATTCATACGCACACCGAAGCTTGAGAAGCACGGGCTAGAGCGAGGGGTTCTCAGTTCCACCAGGGACACATGGCAACATCTGGAAACACTGCTGACTGTCAAAAGAGGGGGTGGGAGCATGTGTTTGCTACCAGCATCCAGTGGGCAGAGGCCAGGGATGTCCCTTAACATCCCATAAGGCAGAAGCAAGTCCTGCAAAACAAAGAATTCTCCAGCCCCAAATGCCAGCAGTACCAAGGCTGAGAAATCCCAGGCCAGAGGAAAGGCATCTTCTCTACCCACCCCCTCACACACTCTTTGAGGGCCCGAATCCACACTTTCTTTATCCTCTGGCATTTTCTCTCATTTCAGTTCGCACCAGCTGAAGTGTGGGGGTTCCGAAGTCCACCCTCCATCAAGTCTCGGCGGGCAGCGAGGGCCCAGCCGCTCCAAAGGACGGCCCCCAGCTCCCGTGGGCCCTACTGCACAGCGGCCAGGAGCCCCAGAGAGGCGGTCCGTGGCCACATCTTCCTGGCCCACAGACTGCATTTGAGGGAAAGTAACTGAAACATGTCTCTATTTAAACCAACACTGACATGGAGCAGAGCCCCTGTAAACACGTTCCACAGAAACACGAGCATCAAAAAAAGGGCAAGGGGGCGGGGACTGCCAGACTCTCCAGACCCGTGGGATCCCAGTTCCCCCGCCTGCCATTTGGGGCAGCTTGGCGGGGCACCAAACCACTGCCGGAACCGCTCAGGGCCCTGACAGGTCTTGCAGCTACAAGACTCTGACCAGCTCACTCTGCCTACGGGATCCCCCACACGGAGGAGGCCCTCCACAGCACCAGCTTAGTGAGAACCGGGAAATTCTAGATTCTATAGTTCTGACAGACTGGCCAAAAGTTCCCAAACATTTGCATCAACAAGGTTACAACACTTTTTTAGACCAAATTGCCAACTTCTTATTTTGCCAGTGAGCAAGAATCAAAAGCAAAACAGAAAATTACCACCATTATTTCCAAAAAAAGTGCTTTAACACCAAAAACAAACACAAAAGATCCAATTTCGGAATAAAAAGTCTTTGCCAAAAAATGGCAGTGAGCAACTCAGTCCACTGAACAAACAAAAATCATTCAATTATTTATTCAATAGCAAATGAACGCATACAAACACAGGAGCATTTGTTTAACCAGTGTTGCCTGGGCCTCTTCAGGGCTCCCAGAGCCACAGGCCGTTACCGAGGACCGGCCCCAGCTGCACGAGCGGGGGACTGCAGCTGCCTAATGCGGCAGCTGTGCGGACTGGCAGGGGCCAGGGCCAAGCTGGACACACCACCCCCTCCTCATGTGGCCCCAGTGACCCCTGGGGGGGTCCCAGGAGACTGACCCCTCAAGTTTGTGGAACCTCAAGTCGTCCAGGAGACCTGACCCCTCTTTCATGGTCTACAGTAAGCATTGCTAAGAACGTGAAATCAAGTGAAATAAGAATTCCTATAGCAAAACTGCAGAAGCCACATTGTGGCAGACTGAAGCCAAGATCCGCAAACAGCCCCCCATAGTCTGAGACCAGGACATACTTAATCTTTCTCTCTACTTTCTCTCTACCCCTCCACACACAGGGCACTCACCTGACCTACCTGGCACCTGAACAGGCCCCACCTAAGGGCAGGTGTCTTCTACCCAGAGACCCCTTCGCGCCACAGGGCACTCACCTGCATGCTCTGCTGGTACTGCATCTGCAGAGAGCTTGGGGCAGAGGCGGAAGCGTCCAGTCCAGACCCTGCCTCCACCCGCTGAGAAATGAAGTTGTTCAAAGACCTCAGGGTGGACAGCACGGTGGTGTTTTCCCCCAGGTCGTCCATGGCCACTGTGCTTCTGGAGGAAGACAGGGAGGGTCACCGTGAGCCTTTACAGGCCCCATCAGCTCTACCAGCGGCCCCACGCTCCCAGTGCCTCTCAGAGTCCTTACGATACCCCAGTGTTCGTAACCACAGGTCGCAGTGAGCTGGCAGCCCAAACTCATCTGTAAACTGGGGCTCATGAGAGCCACCGCACACAGGTGCTGTGAGGATGAGTCCAGCAATACGTTTCCAGATGGCAGGGGTGCAGCCAGGACCGCAGCTCGTCACTCTGCCTGTAACTTCACACAGGACATCTCAGGTTCCACAGCGGGCCAACTAGGTCTTTCTGCACATATTTCACACATCACGAAAGTGGGGTTTCAGAAAGTTACAGAACGGACTGGAACCCAGGTCTGTGTGGCTCTTAAGTCCAGTGTGCTGCACAAGCCAGTGCATGGCAGAGCACAAGCAACAGCAAAGAACCGGCATCCCCGGGGGGGCCCCCTGGGCGTAGGTTAAGCATCTGCCTTCGGCTCAGTTCATGATCCCAGAACCCACATCAGGCTCCCTGCCCATGGGATAGTCTGCTTGTCCCGCCCCACCTTGTGCTCTCTCTCTTGCCCTCTAATAAATTAAAATATTAAAAAAAAAAAAAAAAGAACCCACATCCCCAAACCCGTACTGACCGTGGCCTGACGCCCGCCCGCCAGCCCGTGAGTGGGGAACATCCCAGGTACAGTTAATGAGCAAAGGAGTGAATTCCCACAGGTGCATAGGTAAAAGGCTGGCCCTAAGTACTGGATTGGAAACACCTCCCTGCCAACACCCCAGGGGAAGAAAGTGAGGCCTCTCACTCGGAATCCCTGTTGGAGGAGAACAGAGCCCTTCTCCTCTGTGGGCCACTAGCACCCCGGACAATGCGACTATGCTCAGCTCCTCTCAAACACACTGTGGATGGAAAACGGATTGCAAGACAGAACAGGACCAGCACCGAGTGCTGAGAGCCTGGCAGATACAGGCCCGAGCGGCAGGAGATGGCAGAGGTCAGCTCCAGAAGGCAAACCCCTCCGTCTGCCAAGATTAGAGCGGGGCCATACTCTCCATCCCCTAATGGGAAACTCAGCCACTATGTCCTGTTCGGGAGAGGCCATCCCCTGTAGGAACTGACGTGTGTAATCCACTGGAATGAAGAGCACACACACGTTTTCAACTGCCTGGAACTAAGCCGCTGCACAAGGCATGCGATTAGGCAGCAGCTCAAACTCCATCCTCTTTATCCAACGGACTCCGATCTTCAGCAACCCAACCACGGAAACCGAAACCCCGGGAAATCACAACCCCTGGGCTGCGTGTGCAGAGCATGCTGCCTGTGAGCTGCCCTCCTCGGCCCAGGCACCGCACGGGCACTTCTGCAAACTCTGGGCACGCGGGCGGCTCCGCCAGACCCCAGGCGCTGGGTGGGGGTCGGCCCCGCTCCGAGCCCCGACCGCTCGCCGCCACCAGTGAAGCCGGCTCGGACCCCGGCCCCGCTCCGAGGGACCGAGGGCGGCGAGGAGGAGGCCAACGGGCAGGGGGAGAGGGCAGCGCCCGCGCCCAGCCCGTCCCCCGGCCCCGGCCCGCCACCCACCGCCGCCCACCGGGGACCCCGGCGCCCGGCAGCTCACCTGAGCCGCGGCCGATCCCCTCCGCCTCTCAGATCTCCCTCCTCCACGCCCGCGCCCGCGTATCGCGAGACCTGCCGCCGCGCTCTCGCGAGACCTGGGCAGAGCCGACCGTAAACACCCGGGTCTGCGCACCGGCGAGTCCTGGGAGCTCCGCGCGCGCCCCGGAGCCGCCCGCCCCCCGGAGACCTCGCCGGGAGGACTCTCACCAAAGGCCGGCCCGCGGGCCAGTCGGGGTGCCCGCCTCCCCCAGCGGGACGGACATCCACTGGGGCGGTGGCCTCTCACCGTATTGTGTAGAATACCACCGCCCAACGGTGGCCTCTTTGGGCCAAACTTTCCTGCTCTTGACAACTCCCAAATTTTGCTACAGTATTAGCTTGAGTTAGTACATCTTTACTTTCCTCCGGGCTCAATGGAAAAGCAAAATACTCTGCTGCTAGGCTATCCTCCCAGGGCCCTGTGAGCTCCCACAGCCAGAGACCCTTGTCCAGTAACAGGGGTCTCCTTCCCTCATGAACCTCCTCCTCCCTGCCCCCCTTCCCCAGAGTGAGCACCCGAGGGTCTGCACCACCACTCCCCCGAGGGTCTGGAGGGTCTGCACAGCACCGCCAGGGTCTGGAGGGTCTGCACCACCCCCCCCGGGGCCTGGAGGGCCTGGAGGGTCTGCTAGCCCCCCAGGGTCTGAAGGGTCTGCACTGCACCCCAAAGGTCTGCACAACCCCCCCCCAAGGGTCTGGATGGTCAACACCCCTCCCGGAGGGGCTGGAGGATCTGCACTGCCCCCCGGGGGGGGGGGGCTGAAATAGGATGGGGGCAGGGGATGTGCTGGGGGTAGGACAGGGAAGTCTAAGACATAACTGACTACAACCAAAAATAACGTGGAAAAAATGCTAAATCCGGCCTCCAGCCCACTTCAGAGTGCTGGACCGAGCCCTCGGGCCCTGGTGGAGATTATGGGTATCTACCTAGGCTCTCCCCCAGCCCTGTCCTTGGGATTTAATCAGCAATAGGGTCAATACACTTTTCTTGAGGGATGAGCACACCTCCAGGAAATGGCTTTGAAGAAACCAATTTTTATAAAAACAAACTTAAAAGCATGGAAAACAAACTGAAAAGCATGGAAATCCCTTAAAAATCGTACAGTCTATGTCGTTCTGTAAAGCTGCATCGAGTTCCTGGAAGAGAGCACAAGGAAGTAGATGTACACACCACATGGATGCTTGCTCTGGCCACTGCCAGTCTTGGGGGCCGCCGGGGTTTCAGCAATGAAACAAAGCATGCCAGCCCCCTGCATAATTCATACCAAATGTCTTCCCTAATTGCGGGGAACTCCCGCTACTTGAGGAAGGGATTAACACATCATCCACCAGAGAGATGGAAATTAACCCCCAGGTTGAAAGTTCAGGTTTTCACATGCTACACCGTATAAGCAAAATGACAAGGAGAAGCCTGGGTGTTGCGGTCGGTCGGTCAGGGCGGCAAGGGTAGAGACTCTCTCTGTTACACGGGAACACTGTGACATGACAGTTACATCAAGGTTACACCAAGGCCCATGTGCACCCCCGGCTCCTCCCCACTGTCTTTTCATCCTTTCCACTCCGCCTCACAAATCCCATTCTAGAGACTATTTCTGATCATACATCCCGGCCAGCAAATATCGTTTTGTTGTATCTTTTTGGCTTAAAACAAAGGCCCCCCACTTGTCCTGCCTGCTGCATCCCGGATCAAACCCTGGACCCCGCCCCCCGCCCCCCAGCCACACTCCCAGCAAGAGCTCAGATGACACTTGCAGTGAACAAGGCTCAGAAACCGCAGGAAAAACCCTCAGTCCTCCGCAAACTCCTTCCCTCTTTGGTACTGTGTGGCCAAGAGGTACACCTCTGACGACTCCTTCCTGCTGGCTCTGGGTTTCACCGTCCTGGTGCTCTGGAACTGCTCTGTCAGTCGCTTCTGTAACGCCAGGCTTTGACTTCCAGCCCACGTTTTGCAGAGGAATGTTCCGCCAGGGTGCAGGACATCTGAAGCCAGGTCCAGAAGGGATGAGCACAAGCCAATGAGCCTGTCGTGATCCAGGCTCCGGATCCCTGTGGCGTTGGGTGCCATGTCACTCAGAATCACATCTGCTCTCCCTCCAGGAAGCAGTTCTTGGATTCTCTGGAGGATTCTTGGGTCAGTCACATCAGCCGGGCACAGAAAAGTTGCTCCCTCCAGGGGGAGTATGTGAAGAAGATCTACCCCAAGCACAAAGCCAACAGGAGCACCGGGATCTAAAGAAGACAGGGTGAGTCCATTATTTACACTCTGAACCATCCCTCAGAAATACGAATAGAAAAACAGAAATAAAAAGTCAGGATGAAGGACAGGAGCAAACATGAAAGATGTGGACACAAGGCCCTTCCCCTGCTCTATCCGTCTACAGAGGCTGGCCTCACTCTGCATGTGAGGAATCTGGGGCCCAGAGAAAAGCGCCTGTCCCAGAGCACAGGACTCCAACTCTGACGTCATGTCACTTCCCGAGGCCTGCTCTCCGTGAGGGGTCTTATCTCTGAGCAGCCTTTCTGACAAACTAGAACAGAAAAGGACACCCTGATACATAAAGTACCTCTGCATTAAATCAACACGTCCATTCTGCAGCTTAATCCACTTTCTTTCAATGCAGAAACTACTAGAAACGAGCCAAGAAATGGGGGATAGAGACAGGTGGAAGACAAGGTACAGAACGCGACCCCTCACCCCGGTTTGAGAGGCACCCACGGCGCAGTAAAGAGGCCACTGTTTCACAGCCCCGAGCAGGCCCTGGTGTTCCCTGTCCGGGGAGGGCCCCTGCCCTGCAGGGGGGACTAGTTCAGGGTACATAGCCTTGCTGGTTCCTTCTGCTTAGCAGAGAGGCTGTTCCATGGTGGGGTAACGTGCATTTTACTCCTAGCTAAAGACTAGAAGTCAGGTATTTTGCAGAGTACATTTTTCAAAGGAGAAAATGCCATTTTCACTCCTGCAAAGGAGGACATCCCACATCTCATTTTACGCACTTGACTTTCTTTCCTTTGATATCCCATGTGTTCTAACCTTGGGGAGGGTCCACTAGAGGCAAACGGCTTTGGGTGCCTTTTCCAACTTCTGGGAGGAAAAGAAACCCAATCATTTTATCCACACTCTTTGCCTCTGCCACGTTCTTCCTACAGGTTAAACTTGGCCACTTTCCTCCTTCTCCTGAAGAGCAATTATGGGGACAGGAAGCACTTGTTAGGTCTATGGATAGGCTCAGGGGCAGGAAAAGGACCTGGAGTCTCTGACACAAATGACTTCACTTAGGCGGTGTTTACCGAGCTACAAATACTGTTTTTCTCCCTGTTCTAGAGCCGCTGGAGGCGTCCCGCCCACAGTAACGAGGCTGGGTCTTAGCCGTGAACCCAGGGAGCAGCGCTCCCAGCCTCTCTCCCAGCAGATCAGCAAATTCCTCTGAACCTCATTTTTCATTAGGACAACGGGCACAGAGCCCTCATTCTGCGTGTCGGAGAAAGGTTCTTGTGAATCGGCACATTTCATGTAATGCCAGAGACCGTGGTACCCTCCGACTTTAGGGTAGGAAAGAAAGGGGGAGGGATGCTCAGCACCGCGGGGTGCACACTAGCAGAACACCTGGGAAAGGAGGCTGGCCGAACAGCACAGCTGTCCTCTGGAGTTCTGCACAAGCATTCAAAAGGACAACATGGTTTTCTAAATGGAGAGTACAGGCTTCCCTGTTGATTAATCAGGGGAATCGTTTTCATATAGAAAGTCTTTGACGAAATCCTTAAATACAAGACCGCAAAAGCTGAGTCCCTCAGGCTGAGCCAGAGGAGAGAACCCAGAGCCCCAGCCACGGGTGCTCCCGGACCAGCCCTAGAGGGACCTCGGGGACACCCAGGGCTTCAAGGACCAGGACCTGGAAACCCCTGTGGTTGATGCAGCTGTGCTGTCGCGGAAAGATGTCAATATATCAGTACATGGAAAAAAACGGCTCCATTAAGGCTCCAAATCAGCAAGAAGAACGTGGATGTGGAATACTAGCGTTTTTGAAAAAGGAAATACACGTATGTAGTTATGCATGCAAAAGCGAATTCTGGAAGGGGGCACGCCGACGCACTGACGGACATATAGACGCGGTGTGACTTGAGGTGCTTTAAATCTTCACTACAGCTTTCCACCGTGTCCGTCATTTTGAAAACATCGGTGTCCCGCGTTCACCCCTCTTACTACCAAACAAGCCACCAAGTGGCTGGGCCACCCCGAATCCTCCGGTGGAGGGCAGCTGGCTTGCGCCTCCACACCCAGGGTGGTCAGAGGCCTCACCTGTGCCCGCAGCGTTGACCCTCCGCACGGCCACCTGGCTCCACGCCCCGGGGGCCGCCCCACAGTCTAGCACCCGGAGGCCGGGCCGCAGGATCCGGTGCCTCTCGTCCACCTGCAGGAGCTTGAAGGCACTTCGGCACCGGTAACTCTCCACCTTCGCGGCCTTCACAAAGGGGTCCTTCAGCTGGCGCATCAGCCACAGGTGCTCAGCACCGGTCCGACCCCTGGAGTGACTCCCAGCGGTGTGAAACCTTTGACACTGAAGGGACGCGCCTATCAGCTTCAAGGACCTGCTGCAGAAAAGGGGAGCAAACAGGCTGGCATCACACAGATAGGCAGGCTCCCTGGTTCAACCCACGTGTTTGTAGAGACGGTGCCCGGAGGCCCGAGAGGGGAGGAGACTTGGCAAGGCTACCCAGCCAGAAAGCAGGCGGAATGGGGTGAACAGAGTCCCTCCCCAAATTCGTGTGTGGAAGTCCTAACCCCAGGTACCTCAAAATAGAACTGGTCTTTAAAGAGGTGGTTCAGTTAAATGAGGCCAGATGGGTGGCTCTGAATCCAATATGACTGGTGTCTTCATCAAACACAGGACAGACGTGCACAGAGGAAGGACCAGGGGTGGGGCCACAGGGAGACGGCAGCCACATACAGGCCAAGGAGAGGGGCCTCGGGAGAAACCAGCCCTGCCGACACCTTGAGCTGGGGCTGCAGCCCCCAGCACTGAGTGGGCAGTTTGTGTTGTTCCGGCCGCCTGGCCTGGGTGCTGGCTCCCCGCGCCCAGGCGAGCGAGCACAGCAGGCGTCGCCTTGTAGCAAAGAAGCATCTTTCGCTCACGGAAGTCTTCGGAAGGAAGACTCAAACGTCACTGAGAGTCACTTTGCTTGTGTCAACCCACCTTCTTCCAGCACTGGTTAAGAGTACCGTTAACATTAACAAAGGTAACACTCCTGCTCACCCGGTACAACTTTTCCTTGGGCTCTGCGGGACTGCAAGGGAACCCCCCGGGGACAGACCATTGCCCTACTCAGCTCCATGTCTGTGGGGGCCAACACGGGGCCTTACCAGTCACACTGCCGCATACAACTGAACTCTACCTGTGTGAGCAGCTGAAGGACAATTTCCAAGTCTCTTTGGCAAAGTCAAGTTTTTAACAGTTTATTGACTGCCAGGAGCTCCCCCTACATCCCCTCACGAACTCTCAGCACAACCCTACAAACTAAGTTCTGCATCCATTTCTCTGATGGAAAGAACCTACCATCATCCCCATGGCTCCAGGCCAAAGCCCCTTCAACAACAAAAGCATGTTGACAAGATGTGGACACAGCAACTGTATTCACTGCCTTCAAAGAGCCGAAGGGGTCTCCTGGAAGGAGCACAGAGCTTTCCTGGGCACCAGAACCAACTCCCATGGTTGGGGGAAGGCGGGAAAGCAGAGTCACACACACTGAGACCTGCAGATTTGCGCAGCTGACCTCCAGCGCCTACCCACGTCTGGGATTCAGCCACATGGCCACTCGTGGAAGCCCTGTGCCACAGCCTTCAGACCTGCTGTGCCCTTCGCAAGCTTCCCCTCCACCTGCAGCGCCCCCTCACCTGTCCCCACTCTTCCCCGCCCTCCACCTGCAGCGCCCC
>NW_025409902.1:0-10341 GCF_002201575.2 Neomonachus schauinslandi
AGGCCCATACTCAGCCCTGGGGAAGAAGGATGGATGCTGGGCCCTTCATTGGAAAATGGGTGGGGAGAGGCAGTAAACAAAGAGGAAATAATAACAGGAAAAGAAAGGTATACTTTAAGACGACAATGTGTAGGCTTGTTCTAGAAAAGAGAGCATGTTGGTTTCCTACTGCCGTGTAGAAAATTACCACAAACTCAGCAGCTAAAACCCCATGTTATCAGTCAGGTTCTATGCACAGAAGGCCGGGCACACATGGCCAGGTTGTCTGATCAGGGTCTCACAGGCTAAAATCAACACTGGCGGCCAGGTTCTAAACTCATCTGGACCTCAGGATCCTCTTTCACACTCACACAGCTGGAGGACTAAGGTCCCGCTTCCTTGCTGTCAGCCCCAGGCTGCTGCCAGCTCCTAGAAGCCACCCACATCCCTTGCCATGTGGCCCTCTCCACCTCCAAAACCAGCAAGGGAGAACCCCCCATATGCAGAATCCCTCTCCCACTCTGAGTAAGTCAGGCTCACCATCTTCAGGTCGACTGATTTCTTAATTATGTTGGCAAAATCCTGCTTCCACAAAACCACATTAGTGTTTAAGTGGGAGAAAGTGTGGTCCACCAGGGGCCAGGGACTTAAGAGCCATCTGAGAACTCGGCCTACCACAGAGGGTAGGTACATAAAGGTGAGGTCTAGCCTTGAAGGGCCTCAGAAGACACACCACACAGTTCCGCAGAACCACTGACTGTGTTAGGGCATCGTCCTCGCGTGGACTAGAGCCTGAGCGTTCTAGGAATGGCTGGTAACACAGCAGCCCCCGGGCAGTAAAAAGAAATGCAGAACCTCAGGCTGCACCCCAGAGATGCCACATCAGAAACCTCCTTTACACATAGCCTCAGGGATTCATACGCACACCGAAGCTTGAGAAGCACGGGCTAGAGCGAGGGGTTCTCAGTTCCACCAGGGACACATGGCAACATCTGGAAACACTGCTGACTGTCAAAAGAGGGGGTGGGAGCATGTGTTTGCTACCAGCATCCAGTGGGCAGAGGCCAGGGATGTCCCTTAACATCCCATAAGGCAGAAGCAAGTCCTGCAAAACAAAGAATTCTCCAGCCCCAAATGCCAGCAGTACCAAGGCTGAGAAATCCCAGGCCAGAGGAAAGGCATCTTCTCTACCCACCCCCTCACACACTCTTTGAGGGCCCGAATCCACACTTTCTTTATCCTCTGGCATTTTCTCTCATTTCAGTTCGCACCAGCTGAAGTGTGGGGGTTCCGAAGTCCACCCTCCATCAAGTCTCGGCGGGCAGCGAGGGCCCAGCCGCTCCAAAGGACGGCCCCCAGCTCCCGTGGGCCCTACTGCACAGCGGCCAGGAGCCCCAGAGAGGCGGTCCGTGGCCACATCTTCCTGGCCCACAGACTGCATTTGAGGGAAAGTAACTGAAACATGTCTCTATTTAAACCAACACTGACATGGAGCAGAGCCCCTGTAAACACGTTCCACAGAAACACGAGCATCAAAAAAAGGGCAAGGGGGCGGGGACTGCCAGACTCTCCAGACCCGTGGGATCCCAGTTCCCCCGCCTGCCATTTGGGGCAGCTTGGCGGGGCACCAAACCACTGCCGGAACCGCTCAGGGCCCTGACAGGTCTTGCAGCTACAAGACTCTGACCAGCTCACTCTGCCTACGGGATCCCCCACACGGAGGAGGCCCTCCACAGCACCAGCTTAGTGAGAACCGGGAAATTCTAGATTCTATAGTTCTGACAGACTGGCCAAAAGTTCCCAAACATTTGCATCAACAAGGTTACAACACTTTTTTAGACCAAATTGCCAACTTCTTATTTTGCCAGTGAGCAAGAATCAAAAGCAAAACAGAAAATTACCACCATTATTTCCAAAAAAAGTGCTTTAACACCAAAAACAAACACAAAAGATCCAATTTCGGAATAAAAAGTCTTTGCCAAAAAATGGCAGTGAGCAACTCAGTCCACTGAACAAACAAAAATCATTCAATTATTTATTCAATAGCAAATGAACGCATACAAACACAGGAGCATTTGTTTAACCAGTGTTGCCTGGGCCTCTTCAGGGCTCCCAGAGCCACAGGCCGTTACCGAGGACCGGCCCCAGCTGCACGAGCGGGGGACTGCAGCTGCCTAATGCGGCAGCTGTGCGGACTGGCAGGGGCCAGGGCCAAGCTGGACACACCACCCCCTCCTCATGTGGCCCCAGTGACCCCTGGGGGGGTCCCAGGAGACTGACCCCTCAAGTTTGTGGAACCTCAAGTCGTCCAGGAGACCTGACCCCTCTTTCATGGTCTACAGTAAGCATTGCTAAGAACGTGAAATCAAGTGAAATAAGAATTCCTATAGCAAAACTGCAGAAGCCACATTGTGGCAGACTGAAGCCAAGATCCGCAAACAGCCCCCCATAGTCTGAGACCAGGACATACTTAATCTTTCTCTCTACTTTCTCTCTACCCCTCCACACACAGGGCACTCACCTGACCTACCTGGCACCTGAACAGGCCCCACCTAAGGGCAGGTGTCTTCTACCCAGAGACCCCTTCGCGCCACAGGGCACTCACCTGCATGCTCTGCTGGTACTGCATCTGCAGAGAGCTTGGGGCAGAGGCGGAAGCGTCCAGTCCAGACCCTGCCTCCACCCGCTGAGAAATGAAGTTGTTCAAAGACCTCAGGGTGGACAGCACGGTGGTGTTTTCCCCCAGGTCGTCCATGGCCACTGTGCTTCTGGAGGAAGACAGGGAGGGTCACCGTGAGCCTTTACAGGCCCCATCAGCTCTACCAGCGGCCCCACGCTCCCAGTGCCTCTCAGAGTCCTTACGATACCCCAGTGTTCGTAACCACAGGTCGCAGTGAGCTGGCAGCCCAAACTCATCTGTAAACTGGGGCTCATGAGAGCCACCGCACACAGGTGCTGTGAGGATGAGTCCAGCAATACGTTTCCAGATGGCAGGGGTGCAGCCAGGACCGCAGCTCGTCACTCTGCCTGTAACTTCACACAGGACATCTCAGGTTCCACAGCGGGCCAACTAGGTCTTTCTGCACATATTTCACACATCACGAAAGTGGGGTTTCAGAAAGTTACAGAACGGACTGGAACCCAGGTCTGTGTGGCTCTTAAGTCCAGTGTGCTGCACAAGCCAGTGCATGGCAGAGCACAAGCAACAGCAAAGAACCGGCATCCCCGGGGGGGCCCCCTGGGCGTAGGTTAAGCATCTGCCTTCGGCTCAGTTCATGATCCCAGAACCCACATCAGGCTCCCTGCCCATGGGATAGTCTGCTTGTCCCGCCCCACCTTGTGCTCTCTCTCTTGCCCTCTAATAAATTAAAATATTAAAAAAAAAAAAAAAAGAACCCACATCCCCAAACCCGTACTGACCGTGGCCTGACGCCCGCCCGCCAGCCCGTGAGTGGGGAACATCCCAGGTACAGTTAATGAGCAAAGGAGTGAATTCCCACAGGTGCATAGGTAAAAGGCTGGCCCTAAGTACTGGATTGGAAACACCTCCCTGCCAACACCCCAGGGGAAGAAAGTGAGGCCTCTCACTCGGAATCCCTGTTGGAGGAGAACAGAGCCCTTCTCCTCTGTGGGCCACTAGCACCCCGGACAATGCGACTATGCTCAGCTCCTCTCAAACACACTGTGGATGGAAAACGGATTGCAAGACAGAACAGGACCAGCACCGAGTGCTGAGAGCCTGGCAGATACAGGCCCGAGCGGCAGGAGATGGCAGAGGTCAGCTCCAGAAGGCAAACCCCTCCGTCTGCCAAGATTAGAGCGGGGCCATACTCTCCATCCCCTAATGGGAAACTCAGCCACTATGTCCTGTTCGGGAGAGGCCATCCCCTGTAGGAACTGACGTGTGTAATCCACTGGAATGAAGAGCACACACACGTTTTCAACTGCCTGGAACTAAGCCGCTGCACAAGGCATGCGATTAGGCAGCAGCTCAAACTCCATCCTCTTTATCCAACGGACTCCGATCTTCAGCAACCCAACCACGGAAACCGAAACCCCGGGAAATCACAACCCCTGGGCTGCGTGTGCAGAGCATGCTGCCTGTGAGCTGCCCTCCTCGGCCCAGGCACCGCACGGGCACTTCTGCAAACTCTGGGCACGCGGGCGGCTCCGCCAGACCCCAGGCGCTGGGTGGGGGTCGGCCCCGCTCCGAGCCCCGACCGCTCGCCGCCACCAGTGAAGCCGGCTCGGACCCCGGCCCCGCTCCGAGGGACCGAGGGCGGCGAGGAGGAGGCCAACGGGCAGGGGGAGAGGGCAGCGCCCGCGCCCAGCCCGTCCCCCGGCCCCGGCCCGCCACCCACCGCCGCCCACCGGGGACCCCGGCGCCCGGCAGCTCACCTGAGCCGCGGCCGATCCCCTCCGCCTCTCAGATCTCCCTCCTCCACGCCCGCGCCCGCGTATCGCGAGACCTGCCGCCGCGCTCTCGCGAGACCTGGGCAGAGCCGACCGTAAACACCCGGGTCTGCGCACCGGCGAGTCCTGGGAGCTCCGCGCGCGCCCCGGAGCCGCCCGCCCCCCGGAGACCTCGCCGGGAGGACTCTCACCAAAGGCCGGCCCGCGGGCCAGTCGGGGTGCCCGCCTCCCCCAGCGGGACGGACATCCACTGGGGCGGTGGCCTCTCACCGTATTGTGTAGAATACCACCGCCCAACGGTGGCCTCTTTGGGCCAAACTTTCCTGCTCTTGACAACTCCCAAATTTTGCTACAGTATTAGCTTGAGTTAGTACATCTTTACTTTCCTCCGGGCTCAATGGAAAAGCAAAATACTCTGCTGCTAGGCTATCCTCCCAGGGCCCTGTGAGCTCCCACAGCCAGAGACCCTTGTCCAGTAACAGGGGTCTCCTTCCCTCATGAACCTCCTCCTCCCTGCCCCCCTTCCCCAGAGTGAGCACCCGAGGGTCTGCACCACCACTCCCCCGAGGGTCTGGAGGGTCTGCACAGCACCGCCAGGGTCTGGAGGGTCTGCACCACCCCCCCCGGGGCCTGGAGGGCCTGGAGGGTCTGCTAGCCCCCCAGGGTCTGAAGGGTCTGCACTGCACCCCAAAGGTCTGCACAACCCCCCCCCAAGGGTCTGGATGGTCAACACCCCTCCCGGAGGGGCTGGAGGATCTGCACTGCCCCCCGGGGGGGGGGGGCTGAAATAGGATGGGGGCAGGGGATGTGCTGGGGGTAGGACAGGGAAGTCTAAGACATAACTGACTACAACCAAAAATAACGTGGAAAAAATGCTAAATCCGGCCTCCAGCCCACTTCAGAGTGCTGGACCGAGCCCTCGGGCCCTGGTGGAGATTATGGGTATCTACCTAGGCTCTCCCCCAGCCCTGTCCTTGGGATTTAATCAGCAATAGGGTCAATACACTTTTCTTGAGGGATGAGCACACCTCCAGGAAATGGCTTTGAAGAAACCAATTTTTATAAAAACAAACTTAAAAGCATGGAAAACAAACTGAAAAGCATGGAAATCCCTTAAAAATCGTACAGTCTATGTCGTTCTGTAAAGCTGCATCGAGTTCCTGGAAGAGAGCACAAGGAAGTAGATGTACACACCACATGGATGCTTGCTCTGGCCACTGCCAGTCTTGGGGGCCGCCGGGGTTTCAGCAATGAAACAAAGCATGCCAGCCCCCTGCATAATTCATACCAAATGTCTTCCCTAATTGCGGGGAACTCCCGCTACTTGAGGAAGGGATTAACACATCATCCACCAGAGAGATGGAAATTAACCCCCAGGTTGAAAGTTCAGGTTTTCACATGCTACACCGTATAAGCAAAATGACAAGGAGAAGCCTGGGTGTTGCGGTCGGTCGGTCAGGGCGGCAAGGGTAGAGACTCTCTCTGTTACACGGGAACACTGTGACATGACAGTTACATCAAGGTTACACCAAGGCCCATGTGCACCCCCGGCTCCTCCCCACTGTCTTTTCATCCTTTCCACTCCGCCTCACAAATCCCATTCTAGAGACTATTTCTGATCATACATCCCGGCCAGCAAATATCGTTTTGTTGTATCTTTTTGGCTTAAAACAAAGGCCCCCCACTTGTCCTGCCTGCTGCATCCCGGATCAAACCCTGGACCCCGCCCCCCGCCCCCCAGCCACACTCCCAGCAAGAGCTCAGATGACACTTGCAGTGAACAAGGCTCAGAAACCGCAGGAAAAACCCTCAGTCCTCCGCAAACTCCTTCCCTCTTTGGTACTGTGTGGCCAAGAGGTACACCTCTGACGACTCCTTCCTGCTGGCTCTGGGTTTCACCGTCCTGGTGCTCTGGAACTGCTCTGTCAGTCGCTTCTGTAACGCCAGGCTTTGACTTCCAGCCCACGTTTTGCAGAGGAATGTTCCGCCAGGGTGCAGGACATCTGAAGCCAGGTCCAGAAGGGATGAGCACAAGCCAATGAGCCTGTCGTGATCCAGGCTCCGGATCCCTGTGGCGTTGGGTGCCATGTCACTCAGAATCACATCTGCTCTCCCTCCAGGAAGCAGTTCTTGGATTCTCTGGAGGATTCTTGGGTCAGTCACATCAGCCGGGCACAGAAAAGTTGCTCCCTCCAGGGGGAGTATGTGAAGAAGATCTACCCCAAGCACAAAGCCAACAGGAGCACCGGGATCTAAAGAAGACAGGGTGAGTCCATTATTTACACTCTGAACCATCCCTCAGAAATACGAATAGAAAAACAGAAATAAAAAGTCAGGATGAAGGACAGGAGCAAACATGAAAGATGTGGACACAAGGCCCTTCCCCTGCTCTATCCGTCTACAGAGGCTGGCCTCACTCTGCATGTGAGGAATCTGGGGCCCAGAGAAAAGCGCCTGTCCCAGAGCACAGGACTCCAACTCTGACGTCATGTCACTTCCCGAGGCCTGCTCTCCGTGAGGGGTCTTATCTCTGAGCAGCCTTTCTGACAAACTAGAACAGAAAAGGACACCCTGATACATAAAGTACCTCTGCATTAAATCAACACGTCCATTCTGCAGCTTAATCCACTTTCTTTCAATGCAGAAACTACTAGAAACGAGCCAAGAAATGGGGGATAGAGACAGGTGGAAGACAAGGTACAGAACGCGACCCCTCACCCCGGTTTGAGAGGCACCCACGGCGCAGTAAAGAGGCCACTGTTTCACAGCCCCGAGCAGGCCCTGGTGTTCCCTGTCCGGGGAGGGCCCCTGCCCTGCAGGGGGGACTAGTTCAGGGTACATAGCCTTGCTGGTTCCTTCTGCTTAGCAGAGAGGCTGTTCCATGGTGGGGTAACGTGCATTTTACTCCTAGCTAAAGACTAGAAGTCAGGTATTTTGCAGAGTACATTTTTCAAAGGAGAAAATGCCATTTTCACTCCTGCAAAGGAGGACATCCCACATCTCATTTTACGCACTTGACTTTCTTTCCTTTGATATCCCATGTGTTCTAACCTTGGGGAGGGTCCACTAGAGGCAAACGGCTTTGGGTGCCTTTTCCAACTTCTGGGAGGAAAAGAAACCCAATCATTTTATCCACACTCTTTGCCTCTGCCACGTTCTTCCTACAGGTTAAACTTGGCCACTTTCCTCCTTCTCCTGAAGAGCAATTATGGGGACAGGAAGCACTTGTTAGGTCTATGGATAGGCTCAGGGGCAGGAAAAGGACCTGGAGTCTCTGACACAAATGACTTCACTTAGGCGGTGTTTACCGAGCTACAAATACTGTTTTTCTCCCTGTTCTAGAGCCGCTGGAGGCGTCCCGCCCACAGTAACGAGGCTGGGTCTTAGCCGTGAACCCAGGGAGCAGCGCTCCCAGCCTCTCTCCCAGCAGATCAGCAAATTCCTCTGAACCTCATTTTTCATTAGGACAACGGGCACAGAGCCCTCATTCTGCGTGTCGGAGAAAGGTTCTTGTGAATCGGCACATTTCATGTAATGCCAGAGACCGTGGTACCCTCCGACTTTAGGGTAGGAAAGAAAGGGGGAGGGATGCTCAGCACCGCGGGGTGCACACTAGCAGAACACCTGGGAAAGGAGGCTGGCCGAACAGCACAGCTGTCCTCTGGAGTTCTGCACAAGCATTCAAAAGGACAACATGGTTTTCTAAATGGAGAGTACAGGCTTCCCTGTTGATTAATCAGGGGAATCGTTTTCATATAGAAAGTCTTTGACGAAATCCTTAAATACAAGACCGCAAAAGCTGAGTCCCTCAGGCTGAGCCAGAGGAGAGAACCCAGAGCCCCAGCCACGGGTGCTCCCGGACCAGCCCTAGAGGGACCTCGGGGACACCCAGGGCTTCAAGGACCAGGACCTGGAAACCCCTGTGGTTGATGCAGCTGTGCTGTCGCGGAAAGATGTCAATATATCAGTACATGGAAAAAAACGGCTCCATTAAGGCTCCAAATCAGCAAGAAGAACGTGGATGTGGAATACTAGCGTTTTTGAAAAAGGAAATACACGTATGTAGTTATGCATGCAAAAGCGAATTCTGGAAGGGGGCACGCCGACGCACTGACGGACATATAGACGCGGTGTGACTTGAGGTGCTTTAAATCTTCACTACAGCTTTCCACCGTGTCCGTCATTTTGAAAACATCGGTGTCCCGCGTTCACCCCTCTTACTACCAAACAAGCCACCAAGTGGCTGGGCCACCCCGAATCCTCCGGTGGAGGGCAGCTGGCTTGCGCCTCCACACCCAGGGTGGTCAGAGGCCTCACCTGTGCCCGCAGCGTTGACCCTCCGCACGGCCACCTGGCTCCACGCCCCGGGGGCCGCCCCACAGTCTAGCACCCGGAGGCCGGGCCGCAGGATCCGGTGCCTCTCGTCCACCTGCAGGAGCTTGAAGGCACTTCGGCACCGGTAACTCTCCACCTTCGCGGCCTTCACAAAGGGGTCCTTCAGCTGGCGCATCAGCCACAGGTGCTCAGCACCGGTCCGACCCCTGGAGTGACTCCCAGCGGTGTGAAACCTTTGACACTGAAGGGACGCGCCTATCAGCTTCAAGGACCTGCTGCAGAAAAGGGGAGCAAACAGGCTGGCATCACACAGATAGGCAGGCTCCCTGGTTCAACCCACGTGTTTGTAGAGACGGTGCCCGGAGGCCCGAGAGGGGAGGAGACTTGGCAAGGCTACCCAGCCAGAAAGCAGGCGGAATGGGGTGAACAGAGTCCCTCCCCAAATTCGTGTGTGGAAGTCCTAACCCCAGGTACCTCAAAATAGAACTGGTCTTTAAAGAGGTGGTTCAGTTAAATGAGGCCAGATGGGTGGCTCTGAATCCAATATGACTGGTGTCTTCATCAAACACAGGACAGACGTGCACAGAGGAAGGACCAGGGGTGGGGCCACAGGGAGACGGCAGCCACATACAGGCCAAGGAGAGGGGCCTCGGGAGAAACCAGCCCTGCCGACACCTTGAGCTGGGGCTGCAGCCCCCAGCACTGAGTGGGCAGTTTGTGTTGTTCCGGCCGCCTGGCCTGGGTGCTGGCTCCCCGCGCCCAGGCGAGCGAGCACAGCAGGCGTCGCCTTGTAGCAAAGAAGCATCTTTCGCTCACGGAAGTCTTCGGAAGGAAGACTCAAACGTCACTGAGAGTCACTTTGCTTGTGTCAACCCACCTTCTTCCAGCACTGGTTAAGAGTACCGTTAACATTAACAAAGGTAACACTCCTGCTCACCCGGTACAACTTTTCCTTGGGCTCTGCGGGACTGCAAGGGAACCCCCCGGGGACAGACCATTGCCCTACTCAGCTCCATGTCTGTGGGGGCCAACACGGGGCCTTACCAGTCACACTGCCGCATACAACTGAACTCTACCTGTGTGAGCAGCTGAAGGACAATTTCCAAGTCTCTTTGGCAAAGTCAAGTTTTTAACAGTTTATTGACTGCCAGGAGCTCCCCCTACATCCCCTCACGAACTCTCAGCACAACCCTACAAACTAAGTTCTGCATCCATTTCTCTGATGGAAAGAACCTACCATCATCCCCATGGCTCCAGGCCAAAGCCCCTTCAACAACAAAAGCATGTTGACAAGATGTGGACACAGCAACTGTATTCACTGCCTTCAAAGAGCCGAAGGGGTCTCCTGGAAGGAGCACAGAGCTTTCCTGGGCACCAGAACCAACTCCCATGGTTGGGGGAAGGCGGGAAAGCAGAGTCACACACACTGAGACCTGCAGATTTGCGCAGCTGACCTCCAGCGCCTACCCACGTCTGGGATTCAGCCACATGGCCACTCGTGGAAGCCCTGTGCCACAGCCTTCAGACCTGCTGTGCCCTTCGCAAGCTTCCCCTCCACCTGCAGCGCCCCCTCACCTGTCCCCACTCTTCCCCGCCCTCCACCTGCAGCGCCCC
>NW_025409903.1:0-10331 GCF_002201575.2 Neomonachus schauinslandi
TTCTACAAGTATGGCTGCCACAAAGATACTCAATGCATACTATTTTAGCGATCCAAAATGGCTTTTACCTATTAAAACACCACGAAACCAGGGACACCTGGGTGGCTCAGTCAGTTCTGGGATCTAGCCCCATGTGCTCAGTGGGGAGCCTGCTTCTCCCTCTCCCTCCGCACCTCCCCCAGCTCATGCTCTCTTTCTCTATCTCTTTCTCTCTCAAATAAATAAATAAAATCTTTTTTAAAATAAATAAGTAAAACACCACTAAACCAAATTGTTATTATAATCCCAATGCTCCTTGTAAATCTACTTGACAATCCAAATATAATACTTTCAGGGCCCCCGGATAGCTCAGTCAGTTGAGTGTCCAACTCTTGGTATCAGTAGGGCTCTGCACCCAGAGGGAGTCTGCTTCAGATTCTCTCTCCCTCTCCCTCCTGCTCACTCACTCTCTCTCTCTCAAATAAATGAATAAAATCTTAAAATATATATATGTGTATATATATATACACATATATATATGTAAAATACTTTCAAGTCCTAGGCATTAGCTTTTCAAGTTCCAAGTCTTAAAAAAGTATAATCCAAACTTTCTAGATCTCATCAGGAATTTTGCACATCCATATACACCACAGAATCACATCTGGCCATAGATTGGCCTGGAGTAATTCTTTAGTTTTTTAGATAACTTAATTTCAAAACGCAAACTAATTCCTTATCACTCCTAAACCTCAGTTTTCTGCAATAATACTACACAGCTTTCATTAAGTTAAGCTTGCAAATTAGCAGAACTGTATGATGCTGTATTATTATATTTTGCACATAATTATTTTATCAATTACAGGTAAAAAGTATAAGGAAATAGTTTTTATGGGCAAATGCAGGGATGACAGAGTAAAGTCTGAGCATCCCTTTTATGCTTTAACATCATTCAATGCTTATATTTTAAAATAATAAGAAGAAACAGTACCTCAGAATCCCAAGGTGATTCTCCATCTTCCTCTTCTCCTAATCCCAATGCTGACATCGTAACTATAAAATACAGTCACAGATACATTAATGAGAACATGTATTATTATGAATTTTAAACATATATACAAGCTTATCCCCACTCATGAATATTTCAATAAAATAAAAGTAATAGCAGTAAAGATTTTCAGAGGGTTGAATTATTTTCAGGAAGAAAAAGTTGGTAGTAGTCAGGATACTTAAAAAGAAAGACAGCAAAAGAAAAATATCTTAATGAAATGCATAACGTATCTGGATCTACATACTTTCAGATTTCTTTATACTAGCATTTGAGCATAGGAAAAAATTCACAGATGTTTACTAACTTACCACTACTATTATTTTTGTATGCTCTATCAGCAGAAGTCAGATGGTCATTAACTGTTTGCTCTTGTGGAGCACTTTCAGTAATATTAATACCATTGTCCTTTTTTCCAGTTGCCGGCTGCACCCCTCCTTCCTATAGAAACAACACAAAACAAAAACCCAACTTCAGAAAACATCACATGAATTCACTTGTTCACTCACTCACTCACTCAGAAAGACAAATACATACCGTACCTGTCAAGTCATAGGCACTATCGTGAGAGAAGCTGGAAATATAAACGACAGAGACTGCCCTATATGCTAGTAGGGGTAGAGATGGACCAAAACAATTAAGAACAGAAGAGTATCATTTACTAGTTCTACAGGTGAAGTGAATAAAGCACAGTGAAGGCACAAAGGAGAAAAGAGTTGCATATGGGAAGCTCAGGAAATGCTGCAGATAGGGCTGCATATTGAAAGACAGACAAGGTGCACAAGGAGCGTGCGAAGGACACTCTAGAAAAGGTAGAATGAGCGAAAGGATGAAGTATGAAATAACGCAGTAAGTGACGACAGCTCCAGAATGTGGCAAAACTGGAACACAATTTTTGGGAATGGGATAGAGAGAGATAATTGGAAAATCAGGACTGAACCAAAAAACGCAAGTGTCATGCTAGAATATGAACTTTCTCCTTCATGTAATGGGGATCCACTAAATAAGCAGAGGAGTTACATCGTCAGAAATATATTGTAGAAAGGTCTGACAGCAATGTAAAGATGAACATAAAGGAACCAAAACCAGAAGAGTATTTCAAAACTATACATGAGAGAGTGAATTATGATAGTAAGATATGAAAAATGGTAAGCAGGGACAAAATACTGAATGTGGTGATTTTTTTGTTTTTTACTTTTTTTTTTTTTAAGATTTTTTATTTATTTGCCAGAGACAGAGAAAGCACAAGCAGGAGGAGTGGCAGGCAGAGAGAGAAGCAGGCTTCCCGCTGAGCAAGGAGCCCAACTTGGGACTCAATCCCAGGACCCCCGGATCAAGACCTGAGCTGAAGGCAGCCCCTTAACCGAATGAGCCTCCCAGGCGTCCCTTTTTCTAATTTAAATTCAATTAATTAACATATAATGTAATACTGGTTTCAGAGGTAGAGACGTTGTGATTTTTTTTTTTTAAAGATTTACTTATTTTGAGAGAGAGAGTGTGTGTGCGTGCAGGGGGAGGGGCAGAGGGAGAGGAAGAGAGAGAATCCTCAAGCAGACACCCTACTCAGTATGGAGCCTGTAACAGGGCTTGATACCAGGACCCTGAGATCATGACCTGAGCCAACATCAAGAGTCGGATGCTTAACCAAGTGAGCCACCCAGGTGCCCCTGGATGTAGTAATTTCAGGGAAGTCTGCAGTCCAGGATTTTTCCTGCTTCAGTGTTTCAGTGGCACAATATACTAGGATGGGGAAAACAAATGACAAAGCAGATTACCAAAAGTCAGGGTAGAGGAATGGGTCAGAAACAACATCTTCAATCTGGGACATACCAAATTTGAAGCACCCAGGAGACTTAAGGAGAAAGTTTTACACAAATACATTTGGAGTAGGAAAAAATGACAGGAAAAGCACATGATGTTAATAAAACATAAATATCTATAAAATATACTAACCTGATATAATTAAATAATGTAAACCTACACAGAACTCTGAAATTTTCAGAACAAAAATAAAAGCAGGGGGGGAAAACCATGGGATTCAATATTTCATTTATATACTTCAACATTAGTTTCAAGGATAGAAGATAGAGTTTTATTAATAAAGGCAAGTTAGTGGGCACCTGGGTGGCTCAGCTGGTTAAGCATCTGACTCTTGATTTTGGCTCAGGTCATGATCTCAGATTTGTCAGATTGAGTCCCAAATCAGGCTCCATGCTCAGTGGGGAGTCTGCTTCTCTCTCTCTCTTTTCCTCTCCCTCTGACCCTCCCCCAGACTCTCTCTCTCTATCTCTCTCTGAAATAAATATTTAGAAAAAAAATATATATATAGGGAAGTATTAATTTCTGTAATGAATAGCATTTTTAAGATTAATAAAAAGATTTAATTGAAAAACACCAATTCAAGATTTTGTTTAAGAATACTTTTCTAAAAATTAATTTTAAAAGATTTAAAATGTAGAAGAGAAATACTTATGGGATTATAGAATTTTGAGGCATCTTAAAATCATAGTACTACTATGATGTATGAGAAAAATATAAAACCCTATTTTAAAATTCACATGATTTTCTTATTCCACTGTGAACAGCATACTAATAGCTCTAATTTCGTATCAATGAATATAGGATGGTAGTTAAAGACTGGGGAAAGAATCTAGTATTAAAAAATTAATAATCATGATCATCCAAGTTGAAGGTTCTAAAGTCTCCAAATACATGTATGATCATCAAGCAGGACCCAATATTCACAGGAGGAAAGAAGAAAGGGACAAAAAAAAATATCAAATCAGCAGTATTTCTGAATTTCAGATATGAAAGAATTCACATATTAAATTTAACAACTATGGGGGCGCCTGGCTGGCTCAGTCGGAAGAGTGTGTACCTCTCGATCTCAGCGTTGTGAGTTCAAACCCCATGTCGGGTATAGAGATTACTTAAAATTTTTTAAATCTAAAACAAAAATTAACAACGATGAATACTAAAGTTTCCTGAGAATAATATAAAATGTATCTACTATTGGAGATATTTGAAAAAGTAAAAATCATCTTCCAGAAATAATTCTGTATACTCTGTTGGCAACCTTTCCTTCCTTATGATTCTACAATGACAAACAGTTCATATTAGAAAAAAAACTATAAATTGTGAGTTCATTCATTTGATGTGTGTCTGTGTATCTATTAAATGCAGATACAATTAAAAATAAATTATAAATCACAATCCAGAAACAAAATTTCCTATTTTTTCTTTAAGAGTGTTACAGCTTAAAATTTATTTCATTTATTGGATAAAGATTAAGAACCTCACTTACATAATCAGAAATTTCAGTTTTAATTAATGAAAAGACTAAATGTTTACTTATTTCCTCTCTTTAGTCTCAAAAAGATCTAAAACCTACCAAGATTCTACCACACAGGAAGTTAAATCAGAAACCACAAGAAAGGGCACCTTTCTTGTGCCCTTTGGTTGGTTAAGTGTCTGCCTTCAGTTCAGGTCATGATCCCAGAGTCCTGGGATTGAGTCCTACATCAGGCTCCCTCCTCAGTGGGGAGTCTGCTTCTCCCTCTGCACCTCCCCCTGCTCATGCACTCACACTCTCTCTCACAAAAATAAATATATAAAATCTTAAAAAAAAGAAAGAAAGAAACCACAAGAAAGACAATGGCCAAAAATTCAAAATTCATAATAAATCTGATTAAGGCCTAAAACAGATTTCACTTTGCATTATCTATAAACACAGGTTTTGCTAAATTAAATATAAGATAGCACACTTTATTAAACTTAAATGGAAGGATAAAATTTTCTTCCAGTTCTTCATAAAAGTCAGCTGTAAGTCATTCAGAAGAGTCTAAGCATTTTTTTATTACTTGACTTTGTTTTCTTATTTTGTACTTAAAATAATTTATACCATATTTTGTAATATAGAGTATCTGCTCTCCCTTAGCCTCACTACTGCTGTTGTGTTTTATAATAATCTCTCTCAACTCTTCAATCTTTACATTCATCTTGCCCTTCTTAAATGAATTCTTCCCCCCACCCCCTCCCTCATCTTCCCATCCATCTAGCTGTTCTTTCCAGTTGCTTTCTAATTCTTTCCTTCCATAATGGCATACCTAAGAATTGTTTACTCCCACCAACCTTTATAAATCTCAATCTGGTACTTACCTCTCTGTTGTTATTACATTATTTCCCCTTATGATCTTGAGGACTTCCGTTTTTTCCTAAGATTCTTTTCATTATAAGGATCAAGAAGATGGTATGTGAAAAAAAAATAGGGAAAAAAGTTTAAAACAAAACAACTTACCTTTGTAATACCATGGCCTGCTAACGACTTGACAGAAGGTTTTGAAAGCAGGACAAGAAAAGTCATTGGCTTTGAATGGTAGTTTGTAAAGAAGTCCAACTATATTTTCATCTTCATAATCAGAATTATCGTGCTCAGATAAAGTTCTACCTCCTAGTGTTATAAGGCCACATTTTGTTCCCACTTAGTAAAAAACAAAATAAAAAGAACATGAAAATATCTGTAATTTCGAATTACTGAATAATACAAGAATGGACAAAAATCAGTGAATAACACGTCTTCAAATAGCTTACCATTCTTGAATTGCTCAGAAGCATTCATTAGCGCTCTCAAGTTTGGTTTGGGGACAGTCTAGAAAAAAATTAAATTTTTAAGGATTACAAGTATCACATTTGATAAAATAATTATAATATTCCCCATTATCAAATGAGCACCACTACCCAGAGAACACAGGTTTTGGAATCATTCAAATGTAGATTCAAATCTCAGTTCTGCCATTTACAAAGCCTGTATTTTCTCCTGGGATGAGGATTATGAGAGATTTAATAGCTAGTCCCAAAATGTTATTTTCCTTACCCCGAACTGATTATTATATAAATTCTTCCTCAAAAAGTTAAAAGTAAAGCTACCCTACAACCCAGCAATTGCACTACTAGGTATTTATCCAAAGGATACAAACATAGTGATCTGAAGGGGCACCTGTACCCCAACAATTTACTTTATAGTGAAAAAATTAAATTCTTTACTACAGTATTTATAAACAAATAACTGTAGAGTGAGAAAAGTCCGTGTTATTAGGGATATACTATGAACGAAAGCCTGTTTTAGATATATTTATAATATATATGTAATGTATATATTTACTATATGTAACATATATATTTATAATATGTAATTGAAAAAATTTAAGAGACTTCTGTTTATAATATATCCATAATCATACTTACATATACTGAAAAATATTTTTTCCACTTACCTTTACCTTATCAGTACCTGAAAGCTATAAATTATTACTACAGAGAAAAAAATAGAAAAAGAAATGTTTCTAACACATCAACTTTCCACTTGGAGAAAGAATTGGTAATGAGAATTCTAAGGAGAAATGTACACCTTGAAAGGATATATCTAATGAAACACAGATGGGGTTAAAAGAAAATAGTTGAGGAATTTTTAGCTAAAATTCTGAGCTCATGGGGCGCCTCGGTGGCTCAGTCGGTTAAGCATCTGCCTTTGGCTCGGGTCATGATCCCATAGTCCTGGGATCAAGTCCCGCATCGTGCTCCTGGCTCTGCGGGGAGCCTGCTTCTCACTCTGACTCTCTCCCCTCTCATGCTGTTTCTCTCTCTCTCTCTCAAATAAATAAATAAATAAAATCTTTAAAAAAAAAAGAAAAAAGAAAATTCTGAGCTCACAATTAGAGGATACTAAAAAATATACTGTAACCTTTTTTCTTATTTATTTATTTCCTCAACATAATTCATTTGCACTTATAAATCTTAAACATAAAAAGGGAATATAGGGCGCCTGGGTGGCTCAGTTGGTTAAGCGACTGTCTTTGGCTCAGGTCATGATCCTGGAGTCCTGGGATCGAGTCCCGCATCGGGCTCTTTGCTCTGCGGGGGGGTCTGCTTCTCCCTCTGACCCTCCCCCCTCTCATGTGCTCTCTCTCTCTCATTCTCTCTCTATCAAATAAATCAATCCTTAAAAAAAAGGAATATAAATTTGAGCCATATTTTTAAAAATTCATATATTTAATTATGCACATTACTTATAACATTCCATTATACAGAATTCCATCTGTCTGCTCATTTATTCACATTCAAAAAATATTAAATTGCTTCTTCCAAGCAAGACTTTATTCTAGGTGTTCCAGGAGATGCACAATTACATTTCCTAACATCCAGTAGCTTATAATGATGCAGGGGCTTTAAAATGAATATTTAAATAACAATGAAATTTTAAATTGTAGAATCTGATACAAAGATTGAGTAGATATTTTTAAAAACTATAATATAAAAGATTTCTGAAATTGGACATTTTACCATATGGGTACGAAGAGCCTCTGCTCCTAGAGGTGATTATTATTTTAGGCAAAACATGTATTCTTCACTTAGATAAAGTTTTAACTAAACTCCTAATGGAATTATTTTGAAAACACAGTGGAATACCTTTGCAATATAAATTTTGAGAAACAATTTAAATTTCTGAATTTCCACAATTTCTAATATTATTTTAGTCTAAATGTACAACAAAGGATAGAAATAGAGAAAAAAGTCTTTTGTAAAACTATATGTTACCAAGGGAAAAAATGTCCGCAATAATTGAATCCACTAAAGATTTCATTTAGGCATGAGTATTATAAATGTCATATTGAGAAAGAAAGAAAGAAAGTCATGTTAAGATAATTTAAAAATCACAGTAAAAATCCTTATCCTTGACCAAATATCTTATTTCCTCCATTATGGAAAAGCTTTTCCCAATATAATTTTCCTGTCATTATGTATTTTCCAGTCCATTTTTTTCAGCCTCCACCTTCAGTATTTACCAGAGTAAAAAAAAAAAAAAAAAATTCAACTCGTCATATTTCTACAAAATGGTTTGTTCTGACCAACTTTCCAGTACAAACATAAAATGATGATACGTAGGCCACTGCTAAATTTTAAGAGTAAATAATATACAAACTAAATTCAGAGCAGGAAAACAAATTTCACAAGAGTACTTTACCTTCATATCAAAATTAAAGTCTTCATCATTTGATGTAGGCCATGAATCATCAGTACCAAGTTTAATGGAAATACTTTAGAGCAAAAACATACAACAAAAACAAGTTCATTAAAAAGAAAAATCGAATGAAAGGTCAGCTATTTACTGAATGAAGTTTCTTGATATACTTAAAATTTGGCCTCTTTTTGTTGTTTTTATTTTTCCTGTATCATTAACATATAAGTGCTATATAAGTTTCATGTATACAATATAATGATAGGGCAATTCCATACATCACCCAGTGCTCATCATGACAAGTGCATTCCTTAATCCTTATCTCCTATTTCACCCATTCCCCCACCCATCTTCCCTCTGGTAACCATCAATTTGTTCTCTATCATTAAGAATCTGTTTCTTGGTTTGTCTTTTTTTTTCCCTTTGCTCATTTTTATTGTTTCTTAAATTCTACATATGAGCAAAATCATATGCTATTTGTCTTTCTCTGACTGACTTCACTTAGCATAATACTCTCTAGTTCCACCCATTTCATTGCAAATGGCAAGATTTCATTCTTTCCTATGCCTGAATAATATTCCATTGTGTATGTATATCACTTCTTTACCCATTCATCTATCAATGGACACTTGGGCTGACTCTTGAAAATAATGCTGCAGTAAACACAGGGGTGCATGTATCCCTTTGAATTGGTGTTTCCGTATTTTTTGGTAAATACCCAGTAGTGCAACTACTCAGTTATAGGGTAGTCCTATTTTTAACTTTTTGAGGAAACTCCATACTGTTTCCCACAGTGGCTGCACCAGTTTGCATTCCCACCAACAATCCAAGAGGGTTCCTTTTCTTCCACATCCTCACCAACACGTTTCTTGTGTTTTTGATTTTAGTCATTCTGACAGGTGTGCAGTGGTGTCTCATTGTAGTTTTGATTTGCATTTCCCTGATGATGAGTGATGTTCAGCATCCTCTTATGTGCCTGTTGACCATCTGTATGTTTTCTTTGGAAAAATGTCTGTTCATGTCTTCTGATCATTTTTCAACTGGGTTGTGTTTTGGGTGTTGAGTTCTATCAGTTCTTTATATTTGTATACTAACCCTTTATCAGATATGTCATTTGCAAAGATCTTCTCCTATTCATAGGTTGCCTTTTCATTTTGTGGACTGATTCCTTCACTGTGCAAAAGCTTTTGATTTTGATGTAGTCCCAATAGTTTATTTTTGCTTTTATTGCTCTTGCCTCAGGAGACATAATTAGAGAAAAAAGAAACAAACAAAAAAAACAACAAACCACTGCTACAGCCAGTATCAGAGAGATTACTGCTTGTGCTCTCTTCAAGTATTTTTATGATTTCAGGTGTCACATTTAGGTCTTAAACCCATTTTTGAGTTTATTTTTAAAGAAAGTGGTCCAGTTTCATTCTTTTGCATGTAGCTGTCCAGTTCTCCCAACACCATTTGTTGAAAAGGCTGCTTTTTCTCCATTGGATATTCTTTCCTGCTTTGTCAAAGACTAATTGACCATATAGTTATGGATTTACTTCTGGGGTTTTCTGTTCTATTCCACTGATCTATATTTGTTTTTTTGCCAGTACCATACTGTTTTGATGACTACAGCTTTGTAATATAACTTGAAAACTGGAATTGTGATACTTCCAATTTGTTTTTCAATATTGCTTTGGCTATTCGAGGTCTTCAGTGGTTCCATACAAATTTTAGTATTGTTCTAGTTCTGTGAAAAATGTTGGTATTTTAATAGGCATTGCATTAAATCTGTAGATTGCCTTGGGTAGTATAGACATTTTAACAATATGTGTTTTTCCCATCCATGAGCATGCAACGTCTTTCCACTTCTTCTATCTTAACACAATTTCTGTCATCAATGTTTTATAGTTGTTAGAGTACAGGTCTTTCAAAATTTGGTCTCTGTTTTTAAAAAGGTTTTCGTTATCTATCTTTCCTCCACCTCTCCGAAGATGTGAAATACCTAGTAAAGACCCAGTCTTAGTTCCCATAACTAAGAGTGACAGGCAAGGAATTCTCTGAAATGTTTCAAAGTTAATTGTTCAAAAGTTAACCACAATGAATTATCACCTTACACCTGTCAGAGGAGGAGCAGCAGGCAGAGGGAGAAGCAGGCTTCCTGCTGAGCAAGGAGCCTGATGCGGGGCTCGATCCCAGGACCCTGGATGAGACCTGAGCCGTAGGCAGACGCTTAACCAACTGAGCCACCCACGCGTCCCAATTCTGCTGTTTTTATTCAAACAGAAATGAAGCAGAACTTATAAAAATTGC
>NW_025409904.1:0-10321 GCF_002201575.2 Neomonachus schauinslandi
GCTCATGTTGGGCAGGGAGCAGTTGTAAAGCATGGTGCTGGAGGGAGCAAGGCACCCGGCTGAACACAGAGTCTAAGTTCTCTAAGCCACAGAGCTGTGGGTCTCCTTCCCCTGGGGAGCATTTATACCCCCTCCACAGAGGGTGTGGACATGGAAGGCAGCCCTTTTTTTCTTACTCATTTGGTGATTGTCAAAAGCCCTTCCCCCTTGATTTGTTATGTTTCCCCAGAAGAGTCCCTCACCTCATAAAAGACTTTACTCGGGCTTCTCGCTAAGTCAGGACTCCTCTTCCATGCTGTGCATCAATGAAGTAAGAGCTTCATGGAGTGGCTTCAAAGAGCTGGACTCATGAACGCCCTGGCCTTCATTAGTGGGGCGTGGCAGGTCCAGGGACACTGTTGCTGCTTTGCCTCCTGGCTTGATGGCCCTGACTCCTTGGCAATCCCTGGCTCTTCTTGCTAAGATGGGAAAGCACAGCTCTTGCCTATGTATCTTTTGCTAGGTCAAATTGCCAAATGCCAAATTCATGGTTCTCAGAAAGAGGAATAAATCCCTTCCAGAATAGTTAAAACAGCTTGGTTCCCAGTGGCCCTGTTTTTTGTTGTGGCTGACATCATATCCATGATAATGTAAATCAACCAAATAAGAGATATGCACCAGGATAACAGTATGTACAGGGCATTGTATGAAATGGAAGGTAGGACTAGGGCTGTGGTCAGAAGGAGCTCACCCTTGTTGAGCCCCTGCACAGGCTCCTCCTTGTACTTGACACTTCTTACTTTCTCACTCACACCTCACCATGACCCTTCAAGGTACTATTTTACCGATGGGTAAATGGAGGTATAGAAAGTAGGGAGTGATATATTGTGAAGCCAGGATTCCAAAATATATCTCTTCTTTCCATCACCCCATGCTGCTTAAATACAAATGAACCATCTCCTTCCCTAACTTCTTCAGACAGATCATACCTTCCTCCTCTGTGAGCTCTCATCTCACCTTGAGCATGGCAATGCCCAGCTTCTGTGCTCATCTATCTCTGTATCTGAGTTCCCTGAAGGCAGGAACAGGGTCTAATTCTCTGAATCCTCAGCTCTAAGTGCATGGTGCTCAGTAGACACACAATGGTGTGTGTGGAGTGGATGAAGGAAGGAACATGGGATAATAATCTAAGGCAGGAGATGGTAAGTGGTAAGTGTAAGGTTGAGGTAATGGGACAAGAGGACACTGCCAGGACGGGAAGTTCACAGGTATAGATATGTGCTGGGGCGCAAGGCTTCTGAGACACAGAAGAGGAACATGGGCCCTGCAGGTGAAAGAATGGTGTGCACACACAGCGAGCAGGAGAGTCCAAGTTCTGGTCAGTGAGGATGGTGGTTAGGAGGGGAGAGGGATTAAGGGAGGTGGTAGAAAAGAAAGCAGTATGGGGAGTCAAGGTCATATGGTAAAAGTTCTCTATGGCAAACCTAAGGAGCTTAGACTTTCCTGGAGGGAGATTTAGGAAATGTTTAGCAAACATTTATCTGTTTTAGCAAAATGAAGGTAAGGCTAGAGACAGAGGGACCAGCAAGGAGGTGATCACAGTAGTCCAGGCCAGCAGTGAGGAGGGACCAAGTTTAGTTGTCTGCAGAGGAAGTATAAGAGAAGAAATGATGTAAGAACCATTTTCAAAGAAGCAATTTTTTTGTTTTTGTTTTCCTACTGAACATTTATTTTTTATTTTTTTATTAAGTTCAATTAGCCAACTTATAGGACATCAATATTTTTTGATGTAGTGTTCAGTGATTCATTAGTTGCATATAACACCCAGTGCTCATCACATCACGTCGAAGAAGCAATTTTTTAAAAAACCAGCAATCATTTAGAAAGGGGAGATGTGGGAGAGAATCAAGAACAAAACCAGAATTTGGCAAGCAAAATATTTAGGAGAAAAACTTTACCATTCACAGAAACACAGACTATTTTGCTCACCAAGGATGAACTAGACCATTTCCTTTAACAGACATTTAACTGAGCCCTCCCCATGTGCCAGGAAAAGAGCCATGCACTAGAGATGCAGTGGTGAGTAAGAGAGGCAAACCTACAACCTAGTGAAGAATGCACACCAACCAGGTGCAGGATACATCTGTGATGGAGAAAGCCCCAGCTGCTATAGGAACATGCACCAGGGGACCTAACCAGACTGAGTGGGGGTCTAGCAAGGCTTTCTGGAGGAAGTACACATTGCATTCAGGCATGCTTCCCATTTTTCACACAAAAGCTTATATAGGAAATGATAATACTTTATGGCTTATTGGGGCGAAGTGACTGGGCTGCCTTGGCCAACCACTCCAAGGACTCAGAGCATCAGTACCATGGACCCCTCTAAACCATTCACCTCAGTAAGTTGGAAAGTTCAGTAATAGAGGAACCAAGAGAAGTTCAGTAAGCACTGTGTAAGCCAGGGAGTGACAGATGAGGTGGAGGAAAAGCAAACTTTCCATCATCTCATGCTGCCTAGATATAAATGACCTAGCTCTTTCCCTAACTTTCTGACAGATCATTTCTTCCTCCTCTGTGAGCTCTCATCTCACCTTGAACATGGCATTGTCATGACTTACATGCTTCTCTCTTTCTCTCTCTTTCTACTTGAGTTCCCTGAAGGCATGGAAGGACTTTTACATGAAGGACTTTGTACACCTCCTTGAGGAGCTTAGGCTTTATATGAAGGTCAATGGGGAGCCATTGAAGGTTCTAAGGAGACAGGAGTGATCTAGTTTCATTCTTGATCAGCTACATTTGAAGGAATCTATACAGGAAAGTGTTCATCAGGTCCTTGGAGTAGCAAGCCTAGAAGTCTTGACAGCAATAATAAGGAAAGGTATGAACCTAATGCAGATGTGAGAATTGGAGAAATGAGTCAAGGGAGAATGTACATGGAGAAGAGCAACAAGGCCTAAGGACCAAACTTTGGGGAATTCCCCCAACCAGAGAGTAGAGAAGGAAAAAGATTCAGAGAAATGGAGAAATGGGGAGAGAAAATAAAGAGAGCCAGCTCATGGCATCAGAGAAGGCCAGGGAGGAAAGCTTCAAAGGGGAGGTAAAGGTCAAAAGTGTCAAGTGTGGCAAAGGGACCCTGTAAGATCAGAACCATGGAGAGGTTCTTAGATACATTGACCAACAAGTTGCCAGGACATTTCCAGGGTCACATAGATGTGTTTACTATATACAGTACCTGTACTCTTCAAGTAACTCCCACACTGAACTTTAAGCCATCAAGACTTTGAACACCCAGAATTGAGATTCCATTGTTTAAAGAAGTCCTGCCATAATCAGTTTGTACACCTGATTATAAAGCCTGTGAGCTTTGTCTTACCAATAGACTTTCTACAATAATTAGAGTGTGCTTTAAGTAGTTTAAAGATGTCAAACTTGTTTTGATTTGATGATTCATAATAGTTCGTGATTTAGGAACATCTACCCAAGACGCATAAGCAATCAGAAATACCCAAGAAGCATTAGCAAATCAGGAATCAAATTCTGCTTTGTTGCAAGGCATAAGATAAGATTTATTTGATATCCTAAAGAGAAACTATGAGGAAAGAATTCAGTTGTGTGCCTAGATGCATTGTCTGGGGAGGGAGGGGCTCCTTACCATTATTCTAGCAGAGAACAGAGCAGAACTCAGAGAAGTTCACAGCAAGAGTCCAAGACTCAGCTGTAGCTGCAGATCCAAAACCAGACTGCCATGCATTCAACTCTTCCTTTCCCCCCTTCCACTTCCTAATGTAGATCCCAAATGCCAAAATTATCAGAGAAAGGGAAAATCTTGGAATAAGAGTGATATCAGGAATCTTTTTTTTTTAATGTTTTATTTATTTATTCATGAGAGTCACAGAGAAAGAGAGAGAGGCAGAGGAGAAGCAGGCTCCCCGCCTAGCAGGGAGCCCGATGCAGGGCTCGATCCCAGGACCCTGGGTTCATGACCTGAGCCGAAGGCAGATGCTTAACCATCTGAGCCACCCAGGCACCCCTGATATCAGGAATCTTAATGATCATCTTATCCAAGCCTCTCATTCTATAAATGAGGAAACTGAGGCTCAGAATGAAGAAATGGCTTACTTAGGATCATATAATTAGAAGCCATATCTGCTTATCCCCACTGCATTCCCAGTTCCCATCACCATAGTGCAGAAATAATGAACAATTTCACAACCAATATCATCTGTCAACTACCTAGGGGCAAAAATCAGAGACAATAAGAAAAAGGAAAAAAAGATAGAAAAAAACTCACTTGTTACCCATAAAACCCACTTGTTACCCATAGATATGTCATGTTGAAGAAGAATAAAGGGTGAATATGGAAATGTTAGAATTCAGTGATACTAAGGTTCCTTATTGCCATCCTGATTTCAATCATTATTTTTTTTCAATCACTATTTCTAAACTGATGATATAATTATGTTCCAATAGTTTGGAACAGCTTAAATACAATTATATCCCATCAGTTGGAGTCACTTAGAACAGAAACAATAGTGATACTCAGGAACAATATATTTACCCAAAATAAAGTACACATAGTCATAACAAAATTAAAAATTACATGATTTTAACAATGAGGACAATTGAGAGATTAAAAAAAAATCACACTATAACAATGACACTGGATGCTTTTTTTAAGATTTTATTTATTTATTTATTTATTTATTTATTTATTTATTTATTTTAGAGAGAGAGAGCAGAGGGAAGAACAGAGGGGGAGGGAGAGGGAGGGGGAAAGAATCCCAGGCAGACTCCGCACTGATTGTAGAGCCCTATGCAGGGCTTGATCTCATGACCCTGAGATCATGACCTGAGCTGAAACCAAGAGTCAGATGCTCAACCGACTGAGCCACCCAAGTGCCCTACACTGGATGCTTTTAAATGGCAGAGTTTTGAATGCTTTTTCCCCCTTCTCTGTACTTTTTTGTTCTCCCCAGATTTTTTGAAAACATATCTATTCCTTGTACACAAGCAAAAGAAATAAAATTTACATTAAAAAATCCAAAAGGAAATTCTTACAAGTCTTCTAAAGAAGTAAAGAGTCATAAAAGGACCCAAGTAAGGCTCCTATTCCAATATAATCACTAAATTACACTTGAGCTTGTTGTTCTGGAAATAAAGGCTTTGTCATGATTGGCATTCACACCTTTGTGATAACTGCTGACTTTGCCAATTCTGAAGCAGAGCTATTAGGAAGTGATGAAGGGACACCAAGCTTCCTATGGGATCAAACAACCTGTAGTTCATAAAGTGATTGAGGTGTGGGTATGAGCTTCAGGCAAAGAGAATGCCAAGAGGAGCAACCCTTGGAAAAATGTTCTGCCAATTGACTGCCAGCCCATAATCCAAGATCACATATTAAGATCACCTCACACTGAGCCACACGGAGTCCTAAGAATGGACTTCCCACACAACTAAAGGATGATAAAATTTCTGTTCTGGAAATTGTGTCTGAGTCTGATGAAACCTAGAATCTTAGAATGTTGGAGCCATCAAGGGCTCAAGTGGTCATCTCACCCAAATATGTTGCAAATGGGAAAACATTGACCCAAAAGAGGAAGCGAGTTGCTCCAGGTCACAGAGAGAGTTGGTAAAAAGAGTCTAGGTTGGAAAATAGTAAATGAGAAATGAGGGACAGGGGACAAGACCTTCAGTCCATATGACAGAGCTGGAGCTCAGACTACTGGAAAAACCCGTATCTCTCAAAAGACTGTACCCTTAGTGAAAAGGTGAACTAGAAAAAGAAAAGTATGCTCATTGTCACAGCAAGATTTTTTTTAAAAAGGCTGAACTGTCTCTTACTGGCCTTTAAATTTAAAATATTATGCTATGTAAAAGAAGCCAGTCAAAAAATACCACAGATTGTATGTTTGCATTCATGTGCAATGCCCAAGATAGGCAAATCTATAGACACCATCATGGTTCCTACGTCGGAAGTGGGGGGGGTACTAGGGAGCAACTACTGAATAATGGGTACAAGATGTCTGTTTGAAGTTATGAAATGTTCTAACATTGTGGTAATGGTTATACAACTCTATGAATACATTAAAAGCCATTGAATTGTAAACTTTATATGGGTGAATTTTGTGGTATGTGGATTATATTTATGTTAAATGAATTATACTTCAATAAAGCTATTTTTTTTTAAAAGAAATTCAGGGACGCCTGGGTGGCTCAGTTGGTTTAAGCAGCTGCCTTTGGCTCAGGTCATGATCCCAGAGTCCTGGGATCGAGTCCCGCATCGGGCTCTCTGCTCGGCAGGGAGCCTGCTTCTCCCTCTGCCTGCCATTCCCCCTGCTTGTGTGTTCTCTCTCTCTCTCAATCTGACAAATAAATAAATAAATAAAATCTTTAAAAAAAATTCAGAAGTGGAAAATAGAATAGGACATAAATAATATTAAAAAAATACAATGGCTGAGAATTTTCCACTGGGGTTGAAAGGCATGAATCAATTCAAGAAGCACATCAATCCTAATTAGGAAAACAAAACCACCCCTAGACATAATAGAGTGAAGCATACATAACACTTAAAGACAACACTTAAAGAGACGGGCGCCTCAGTGGCTCAGTTGGTTAAGCATCTGCCTTCGGCTCAGGTCATGATCCCAGGGTCTTGGGATCTAGCCCCGCATTGGACTTCCTGCTCAGCAGGAAGTCTGCTTCTCCCTCTCCTGCTCCCCCTGCTGTGCTCTCTCTCTCTCTCTCTGTCAAATAAATAAATAAAATCTTAAAAAAAAAAAAAAAGACAAAGAGACGATCTTAGAAACAAAGAGAGGAAAAAAATAAATAAAAGGATTACCAAAATGGAACCACACTTAGATTGACAATATGCTTTTCAGTGGTGACAACAAAACCCAAAGACAATGGTATAACATCTTCAAAATGCTGAAGGAAAATAGTCACCTATTGGAATTTCACACCGAACTAAACCATCATTCAGGAGGAACCACTAAGGAGACACGTTTTCACACAATAACTGAGAAAACTTATCACTTACAGGTTCCATAAGAACTACCAAAGAATGTATGTCAGAAAACAAGAAATTAAAACCAGAAAGGAGCAAGAAAGTACGAGAAGCATTGTAAGCAAACAAACCAGTAAACATGAAGGAAAGTCTAAAAATAATAGTAACAATGACCAAATTTTGGAGTGTAAAAACAAGGTAAAACTTAAAAAATAAAGAAGATAAATCAAAACTTCTTTGCACCTTGTTTTATAAGCAGGAAGAGAGAATTAGTTAGAATTAGATAGCGTTAAGTTTGCCCATTTAAAAGTTAAGAATACATATCAACCAAGAAAACAAGATCATTCCAATAGATGTCAGGAAAGGAGAAAGCAATAAGCAAAGAAAAAAAAAATCATGATTAATAGCACAAAATAAGACTTCTAAAATAAATCCAAATGTGTCAGTAGTAAAATTAAATAGAAATAAACTAAAGCCTACCTTTTTTCATCAGACGTTCAGTGCCTTGACCAGCCTATCTGAAAGTCTTCATCCCCCATCCCTGTCTGTCCCATTGCCCAGTGCCTTAGTCCATTCGGGCTGCTGTAGCAGAACACCATAGACTGGGTTGTTATAAACAATAGAAACCTATTTGCCACAGTCTAGAGGCTGGGAAGTCCAAGATCAAGGCTCCTGCACATTCAGTGTTTAGTGAGGGCGCCCTTCCTGGTTCAGAGGCAGCAGTATTCTATGTCTTCTCATGGCAGAAGGGGTGAGGGAGCTCTCTGGGGTCTCTGTTTATAATGGCTCTAACCCCATTCATGAAGGCTCCACCCTCAGAACTAATCAGCTCCCAAAGGCCCAGTTCCCAATACCATCACAATGGGGGCTAGGATTTCAACGTGAGAATTTGGGGGACACAGTCTGTAGCACCCAGCTTTATTTTTTTTCTTAGTACCTACCACTTGACACAGTCATGTTTGTCTGACTCTTTTTACTGCCTGTCTCCCCACCCGAAAGTAAGCTCCTTGAGAGTAGGTCTTCATTTCTTTCACGCCCCTGACCCAACACCTAGGACAGTTTTAGGACATTGTAGGCATTCCATGATTATGGAATTGAATTTACAGAAAAGAAACCTGAATGACCAATAAAAATGATTTTTAAATGCTTAATTTCACTAGGAATAAAAAAGCTGCAGACTAAAACAAGATGCCATCATGCCCACGTTTATTGATAGTATTTGCTAGGTCTGATGGTGCTTCTCAGATTTGAAAGTGAAAACAGATTGCTGGGTGTACAACTTGATGCTTTATATGCATATACATACATTGTGGAAGGATCACCACAATCAAGTTAAATAACTTATCCATCACCTCTACTTGGTTACCTTTGGGTGGGTGTGTGTGTGTGCATGCTGAGATTTAAGATTTATCTTCTTAGAATATTTCCAAAAAATACAATGCAGTATTATTAACTGTCATTACCAAACTGTATATTCGATCTCCAAAGTATATTCATCCTCTATAACTGAAACTTCACCCTTTGACCAACATCACTCAATATTCATCACCCTCCTAGTCCCTCTCTGCTTTATGAATTTAACTTTTTTTTTAGATTTCACATGTAAGACAGATCATGCAGAAATTGTGTGTAACATTGTGTGTCAACTATACTCAAAAAAGTGTTTTTAATTTAAAAAATGTTTAAAACAGGGGCACCTGGGTGGCTCAGATGGTTAAGCCTCTGCCTTCGGCTCAGGTCATGATCCCAGGGTCCTGGGATCGAGTCCCACATCCAGCTCCCTGCTTCTCCCTCTCCCTCTGCAATTCCCCCTGCTCATGCTCTCTCTCTCTCTGTATCTCTCTGTCTCAAATGAATAAATAAAAAAAATCTTTTAAAAAAAATGTTTAAAACATAGAAAGAGAGACCATGCAATATTTGTCTGTGTCTGGCTTATTTCACTTAGCGTAATGTCCTCCAGGTTCCGTTCACATTATCACAAATGACAAGATTGCCTTCTTTTTGATGAAATCTTATAGTTTACATTGACATGGATGGAACTGAAGGGTATTATGCTGAATGAAATAAGTCAATCAGAAAAGAACAATTATCATATGGTTTCACTCATGTGGAATTTAAGAAACAAAACAGAGGATCATAGGGGAAGGGAGGGAAAAATAAAATAAGACAAAATAAGAGAGGGAGAAAAACCATAAGAGACTCTTAATCATAGGAAACAAACTGAGGGTTGCTGGAGGGGAGGTGAATGGGGGATGGGGTAACAGGGAACAGGCATTAAGGAGGGCACATGTTGTAATGAGCACTGGGTGTTATATAAAACTGATGAATTACTGAACTTCACATCTAGAACTAATGATACACTCACTATATGTTAACTAATTGAATTTAAATAAAATAAGTTTTTTTAAAAAGATCGCCTTGGGCGCCTGGGTGGCTCAGTTGGTTAAGCGACTGCCTTCAGCTCAGGTCATGGTCCCGGGGTCCTGGGATCGAGTCCCACATCGGGCTCCCTGCTCTGCGGGGAGCCTGCTTCTCCCTCTCCCACTCCCCCTGCTTGTGTTCCCTCTCTCGCTGTCTCTCTCTCTGTCAAATAAATAAATAAAATCTTTAAAAAAAAGAAATGTTGTTTAAAAAAAATAATAAAAATAAAAATAAAAAAAATAAAAAAAGATCGCCTTGGGGCAGCTGGGTGGCTCAGCCGTTAAGCGTCTGCCTTCAGCTCAGGTCATGGTCTCAGAGTCATGGGATCGAGCCCCATTTCGGGCTCCCTGCTCGGCAGGAAGCCTGCTTCTCCCTCTCCCACTCCCCCAGCTTGTGTTCCCTCTCTCACTGTGTCATTCTCTGTCAAATAAATAAAATTTAAAAAAAGATCACCTTCTCTTTCTGCCCTTTTATTGTATATATTTTTTTCTTTATTCGGCTATCCATATCTACAAACATCTGTTTCCATATCATGGCTATTGTGAATAATGCTGTATTGAACATGGGAGTGCAGATAATCTCTTTGAGACAGTGACTTCATTTCCTTTGGATATATACCCAGAACTTTTTTACAAAGTTGTAAAACAAAACAAAACAAAAAACAGATTTGCTGGGCCCCACCCCCAGGGTTTTGGAATTAGTAAGTCTGGGGTAGGACAGAAGAATTTGCATTTCTAACAGCTTCCCAGGTTCCCAGGAAGCACTTTGAGAACCACTGCTCTAGAGACTCACTCACACAGGTACATAAAGAGACATTGGCAAGGATGTTCTTGCAACACTGTTTATAATGATGAGGGAAGGGAGGAAGGGGGGAAGGAAGGAAGGAAGGAAGGAAGGAAGGAAGGAAGGAAGGAAGGA
>NW_025409905.1:0-10318 GCF_002201575.2 Neomonachus schauinslandi
GCTCATGTTGGGCAGGGAGCAGTTGTAAAGCATGGTGCTGGAGGGAGCAAGGCACCCGGCTGAACACAGAGTCTAAGTTCTCTAAGCCACAGAGCTGTGGGTCTCCTTCCCCTGGGGAGCATTTATACCCCCTCCACAGAGGGTGTGGACATGGAAGGCAGCCCTTTTTTTCTTACTCATTTGGTGATTGTCAAAAGCCCTTCCCCCTTGATTTGTTATGTTTCCCCAGAAGAGTCCCTCACCTCATAAAAGACTTTACTCGGGCTTCTCGCTAAGTCAGGACTCCTCTTCCATGCTGTGCATCAATGAAGTAAGAGCTTCATGGAGTGGCTTCAAAGAGCTGGACTCATGAACGCCCTGGCCTTCATTAGTGGGGCGTGGCAGGTCCAGGGACACTGTTGCTGCTTTGCCTCCTGGCTTGATGGCCCTGACTCCTTGGCAATCCCTGGCTCTTCTTGCTAAGATGGGAAAGCACAGCTCTTGCCTATGTATCTTTTGCTAGGTCAAATTGCCAAATGCCAAATTCATGGTTCTCAGAAAGAGGAATAAATCCCTTCCAGAATAGTTAAAACAGCTTGGTTCCCAGTGGCCCTGTTTTTTGTTGTGGCTGACATCATATCCATGATAATGTAAATCAACCAAATAAGAGATATGCACCAGGATAACAGTATGTACAGGGCATTGTATGAAATGGAAGGTAGGACTAGGGCTGTGGTCAGAAGGAGCTCACCCTTGTTGAGCCCCTGCACAGGCTCCTCCTTGTACTTGACACTTCTTACTTTCTCACTCACACCTCACCATGACCCTTCAAGGTACTATTTTACCGATGGGTAAATGGAGGTATAGAAAGTAGGGAGTGATATATTGTGAAGCCAGGATTCCAAAATATATCTCTTCTTTCCATCACCCCATGCTGCTTAAATACAAATGAACCATCTCCTTCCCTAACTTCTTCAGACAGATCATACCTTCCTCCTCTGTGAGCTCTCATCTCACCTTGAGCATGGCAATGCCCAGCTTCTGTGCTCATCTATCTCTGTATCTGAGTTCCCTGAAGGCAGGAACAGGGTCTAATTCTCTGAATCCTCAGCTCTAAGTGCATGGTGCTCAGTAGACACACAATGGTGTGTGTGGAGTGGATGAAGGAAGGAACATGGGATAATAATCTAAGGCAGGAGATGGTAAGTGGTAAGTGTAAGGTTGAGGTAATGGGACAAGAGGACACTGCCAGGACGGGAAGTTCACAGGTATAGATATGTGCTGGGGCGCAAGGCTTCTGAGACACAGAAGAGGAACATGGGCCCTGCAGGTGAAAGAATGGTGTGCACACACAGCGAGCAGGAGAGTCCAAGTTCTGGTCAGTGAGGATGGTGGTTAGGAGGGGAGAGGGATTAAGGGAGGTGGTAGAAAAGAAAGCAGTATGGGGAGTCAAGGTCATATGGTAAAAGTTCTCTATGGCAAACCTAAGGAGCTTAGACTTTCCTGGAGGGAGATTTAGGAAATGTTTAGCAAACATTTATCTGTTTTAGCAAAATGAAGGTAAGGCTAGAGACAGAGGGACCAGCAAGGAGGTGATCACAGTAGTCCAGGCCAGCAGTGAGGAGGGACCAAGTTTAGTTGTCTGCAGAGGAAGTATAAGAGAAGAAATGATGTAAGAACCATTTTCAAAGAAGCAATTTTTTTGTTTTTGTTTTCCTACTGAACATTTATTTTTTATTTTTTTATTAAGTTCAATTAGCCAACTTATAGGACATCAATATTTTTTGATGTAGTGTTCAGTGATTCATTAGTTGCATATAACACCCAGTGCTCATCACATCACGTCGAAGAAGCAATTTTTTAAAAAACCAGCAATCATTTAGAAAGGGGAGATGTGGGAGAGAATCAAGAACAAAACCAGAATTTGGCAAGCAAAATATTTAGGAGAAAAACTTTACCATTCACAGAAACACAGACTATTTTGCTCACCAAGGATGAACTAGACCATTTCCTTTAACAGACATTTAACTGAGCCCTCCCCATGTGCCAGGAAAAGAGCCATGCACTAGAGATGCAGTGGTGAGTAAGAGAGGCAAACCTACAACCTAGTGAAGAATGCACACCAACCAGGTGCAGGATACATCTGTGATGGAGAAAGCCCCAGCTGCTATAGGAACATGCACCAGGGGACCTAACCAGACTGAGTGGGGGTCTAGCAAGGCTTTCTGGAGGAAGTACACATTGCATTCAGGCATGCTTCCCATTTTTCACACAAAAGCTTATATAGGAAATGATAATACTTTATGGCTTATTGGGGCGAAGTGACTGGGCTGCCTTGGCCAACCACTCCAAGGACTCAGAGCATCAGTACCATGGACCCCTCTAAACCATTCACCTCAGTAAGTTGGAAAGTTCAGTAATAGAGGAACCAAGAGAAGTTCAGTAAGCACTGTGTAAGCCAGGGAGTGACAGATGAGGTGGAGGAAAAGCAAACTTTCCATCATCTCATGCTGCCTAGATATAAATGACCTAGCTCTTTCCCTAACTTTCTGACAGATCATTTCTTCCTCCTCTGTGAGCTCTCATCTCACCTTGAACATGGCATTGTCATGACTTACATGCTTCTCTCTTTCTCTCTCTTTCTACTTGAGTTCCCTGAAGGCATGGAAGGACTTTTACATGAAGGACTTTGTACACCTCCTTGAGGAGCTTAGGCTTTATATGAAGGTCAATGGGGAGCCATTGAAGGTTCTAAGGAGACAGGAGTGATCTAGTTTCATTCTTGATCAGCTACATTTGAAGGAATCTATACAGGAAAGTGTTCATCAGGTCCTTGGAGTAGCAAGCCTAGAAGTCTTGACAGCAATAATAAGGAAAGGTATGAACCTAATGCAGATGTGAGAATTGGAGAAATGAGTCAAGGGAGAATGTACATGGAGAAGAGCAACAAGGCCTAAGGACCAAACTTTGGGGAATTCCCCCAACCAGAGAGTAGAGAAGGAAAAAGATTCAGAGAAATGGAGAAATGGGGAGAGAAAATAAAGAGAGCCAGCTCATGGCATCAGAGAAGGCCAGGGAGGAAAGCTTCAAAGGGGAGGTAAAGGTCAAAAGTGTCAAGTGTGGCAAAGGGACCCTGTAAGATCAGAACCATGGAGAGGTTCTTAGATACATTGACCAACAAGTTGCCAGGACATTTCCAGGGTCACATAGATGTGTTTACTATATACAGTACCTGTACTCTTCAAGTAACTCCCACACTGAACTTTAAGCCATCAAGACTTTGAACACCCAGAATTGAGATTCCATTGTTTAAAGAAGTCCTGCCATAATCAGTTTGTACACCTGATTATAAAGCCTGTGAGCTTTGTCTTACCAATAGACTTTCTACAATAATTAGAGTGTGCTTTAAGTAGTTTAAAGATGTCAAACTTGTTTTGATTTGATGATTCATAATAGTTCGTGATTTAGGAACATCTACCCAAGACGCATAAGCAATCAGAAATACCCAAGAAGCATTAGCAAATCAGGAATCAAATTCTGCTTTGTTGCAAGGCATAAGATAAGATTTATTTGATATCCTAAAGAGAAACTATGAGGAAAGAATTCAGTTGTGTGCCTAGATGCATTGTCTGGGGAGGGAGGGGCTCCTTACCATTATTCTAGCAGAGAACAGAGCAGAACTCAGAGAAGTTCACAGCAAGAGTCCAAGACTCAGCTGTAGCTGCAGATCCAAAACCAGACTGCCATGCATTCAACTCTTCCTTTCCCCCCTTCCACTTCCTAATGTAGATCCCAAATGCCAAAATTATCAGAGAAAGGGAAAATCTTGGAATAAGAGTGATATCAGGAATCTTTTTTTTTTAATGTTTTATTTATTTATTCATGAGAGTCACAGAGAAAGAGAGAGAGGCAGAGGAGAAGCAGGCTCCCCGCCTAGCAGGGAGCCCGATGCAGGGCTCGATCCCAGGACCCTGGGTTCATGACCTGAGCCGAAGGCAGATGCTTAACCATCTGAGCCACCCAGGCACCCCTGATATCAGGAATCTTAATGATCATCTTATCCAAGCCTCTCATTCTATAAATGAGGAAACTGAGGCTCAGAATGAAGAAATGGCTTACTTAGGATCATATAATTAGAAGCCATATCTGCTTATCCCCACTGCATTCCCAGTTCCCATCACCATAGTGCAGAAATAATGAACAATTTCACAACCAATATCATCTGTCAACTACCTAGGGGCAAAAATCAGAGACAATAAGAAAAAGGAAAAAAAGATAGAAAAAAACTCACTTGTTACCCATAAAACCCACTTGTTACCCATAGATATGTCATGTTGAAGAAGAATAAAGGGTGAATATGGAAATGTTAGAATTCAGTGATACTAAGGTTCCTTATTGCCATCCTGATTTCAATCATTATTTTTTTTCAATCACTATTTCTAAACTGATGATATAATTATGTTCCAATAGTTTGGAACAGCTTAAATACAATTATATCCCATCAGTTGGAGTCACTTAGAACAGAAACAATAGTGATACTCAGGAACAATATATTTACCCAAAATAAAGTACACATAGTCATAACAAAATTAAAAATTACATGATTTTAACAATGAGGACAATTGAGAGATTAAAAAAAAATCACACTATAACAATGACACTGGATGCTTTTTTTAAGATTTTATTTATTTATTTATTTATTTATTTATTTATTTATTTATTTTAGAGAGAGAGAGCAGAGGGAAGAACAGAGGGGGAGGGAGAGGGAGGGGGAAAGAATCCCAGGCAGACTCCGCACTGATTGTAGAGCCCTATGCAGGGCTTGATCTCATGACCCTGAGATCATGACCTGAGCTGAAACCAAGAGTCAGATGCTCAACCGACTGAGCCACCCAAGTGCCCTACACTGGATGCTTTTAAATGGCAGAGTTTTGAATGCTTTTTCCCCCTTCTCTGTACTTTTTTGTTCTCCCCAGATTTTTTGAAAACATATCTATTCCTTGTACACAAGCAAAAGAAATAAAATTTACATTAAAAAATCCAAAAGGAAATTCTTACAAGTCTTCTAAAGAAGTAAAGAGTCATAAAAGGACCCAAGTAAGGCTCCTATTCCAATATAATCACTAAATTACACTTGAGCTTGTTGTTCTGGAAATAAAGGCTTTGTCATGATTGGCATTCACACCTTTGTGATAACTGCTGACTTTGCCAATTCTGAAGCAGAGCTATTAGGAAGTGATGAAGGGACACCAAGCTTCCTATGGGATCAAACAACCTGTAGTTCATAAAGTGATTGAGGTGTGGGTATGAGCTTCAGGCAAAGAGAATGCCAAGAGGAGCAACCCTTGGAAAAATGTTCTGCCAATTGACTGCCAGCCCATAATCCAAGATCACATATTAAGATCACCTCACACTGAGCCACACGGAGTCCTAAGAATGGACTTCCCACACAACTAAAGGATGATAAAATTTCTGTTCTGGAAATTGTGTCTGAGTCTGATGAAACCTAGAATCTTAGAATGTTGGAGCCATCAAGGGCTCAAGTGGTCATCTCACCCAAATATGTTGCAAATGGGAAAACATTGACCCAAAAGAGGAAGCGAGTTGCTCCAGGTCACAGAGAGAGTTGGTAAAAAGAGTCTAGGTTGGAAAATAGTAAATGAGAAATGAGGGACAGGGGACAAGACCTTCAGTCCATATGACAGAGCTGGAGCTCAGACTACTGGAAAAACCCGTATCTCTCAAAAGACTGTACCCTTAGTGAAAAGGTGAACTAGAAAAAGAAAAGTATGCTCATTGTCACAGCAAGATTTTTTTTAAAAAGGCTGAACTGTCTCTTACTGGCCTTTAAATTTAAAATATTATGCTATGTAAAAGAAGCCAGTCAAAAAATACCACAGATTGTATGTTTGCATTCATGTGCAATGCCCAAGATAGGCAAATCTATAGACACCATCATGGTTCCTACGTCGGAAGTGGGGGGGTACTAGGGAGCAACTACTGAATAATGGGTACAAGATGTCTGTTTGAAGTTATGAAATGTTCTAACATTGTGGTAATGGTTATACAACTCTATGAATACATTAAAAGCCATTGAATTGTAAACTTTATATGGGTGAATTTTGTGGTATGTGGATTATATTTATGTTAAATGAATTATACTTCAATAAAGCTATTTTTTTTAAAAGAAATTCAGGGACGCCTGGGTGGCTCAGTTGGTTTAAGCAGCTGCCTTTGGCTCAGGTCATGATCCCAGAGTCCTGGGATCGAGTCCCGCATCGGGCTCTCTGCTCGGCAGGGAGCCTGCTTCTCCCTCTGCCTGCCATTCCCCCTGCTTGTGTGTTCTCTCTCTCTCTCAATCTGACAAATAAATAAATAAATAAAATCTTTAAAAAAAATTCAGAAGTGGAAAATAGAATAGGACATAAATAATATTAAAAAAATACAATGGCTGAGAATTTTCCACTGGGGTTGAAAGGCATGAATCAATTCAAGAAGCACATCAATCCTAATTAGGAAAACAAAACCACCCCTAGACATAATAGAGTGAAGCATACATAACACTTAAAGACAACACTTAAAGAGACGGGCGCCTCAGTGGCTCAGTTGGTTAAGCATCTGCCTTCGGCTCAGGTCATGATCCCAGGGTCTTGGGATCTAGCCCCGCATTGGACTTCCTGCTCAGCAGGAAGTCTGCTTCTCCCTCTCCTGCTCCCCCTGCTGTGCTCTCTCTCTCTCTCTCTGTCAAATAAATAAATAAAATCTTAAAAAAAAAAAAAAAGACAAAGAGACGATCTTAGAAACAAAGAGAGGAAAAAAATAAATAAAAGGATTACCAAAATGGAACCACACTTAGATTGACAATATGCTTTTCAGTGGTGACAACAAAACCCAAAGACAATGGTATAACATCTTCAAAATGCTGAAGGAAAATAGTCACCTATTGGAATTTCACACCGAACTAAACCATCATTCAGGAGGAACCACTAAGGAGACACGTTTTCACACAATAACTGAGAAAACTTATCACTTACAGGTTCCATAAGAACTACCAAAGAATGTATGTCAGAAAACAAGAAATTAAAACCAGAAAGGAGCAAGAAAGTACGAGAAGCATTGTAAGCAAACAAACCAGTAAACATGAAGGAAAGTCTAAAAATAATAGTAACAATGACCAAATTTTGGAGTGTAAAAACAAGGTAAAACTTAAAAAATAAAGAAGATAAATCAAAACTTCTTTGCACCTTGTTTTATAAGCAGGAAGAGAGAATTAGTTAGAATTAGATAGCGTTAAGTTTGCCCATTTAAAAGTTAAGAATACATATCAACCAAGAAAACAAGATCATTCCAATAGATGTCAGGAAAGGAGAAAGCAATAAGCAAAGAAAAAAAAATCATGATTAATAGCACAAAATAAGACTTCTAAAATAAATCCAAATGTGTCAGTAGTAAAATTAAATAGAAATAAACTAAAGCCTACCTTTTTTCATCAGACGTTCAGTGCCTTGACCAGCCTATCTGAAAGTCTTCATCCCCCATCCCTGTCTGTCCCATTGCCCAGTGCCTTAGTCCATTCGGGCTGCTGTAGCAGAACACCATAGACTGGGTTGTTATAAACAATAGAAACCTATTTGCCACAGTCTAGAGGCTGGGAAGTCCAAGATCAAGGCTCCTGCACATTCAGTGTTTAGTGAGGGCGCCCTTCCTGGTTCAGAGGCAGCAGTATTCTATGTCTTCTCATGGCAGAAGGGGTGAGGGAGCTCTCTGGGGTCTCTGTTTATAATGGCTCTAACCCCATTCATGAAGGCTCCACCCTCAGAACTAATCAGCTCCCAAAGGCCCAGTTCCCAATACCATCACAATGGGGGCTAGGATTTCAACGTGAGAATTTGGGGGACACAGTCTGTAGCACCCAGCTTTATTTTTTTTCTTAGTACCTACCACTTGACACAGTCATGTTTGTCTGACTCTTTTTACTGCCTGTCTCCCCACCCGAAAGTAAGCTCCTTGAGAGTAGGTCTTCATTTCTTTCACGCCCCTGACCCAACACCTAGGACAGTTTTAGGACATTGTAGGCATTCCATGATTATGGAATTGAATTTACAGAAAAGAAACCTGAATGACCAATAAAAATGATTTTTAAATGCTTAATTTCACTAGGAATAAAAAAGCTGCAGACTAAAACAAGATGCCATCATGCCCACGTTTATTGATAGTATTTGCTAGGTCTGATGGTGCTTCTCAGATTTGAAAGTGAAAACAGATTGCTGGGTGTACAACTTGATGCTTTATATGCATATACATACATTGTGGAAGGATCACCACAATCAAGTTAAATAACTTATCCATCACCTCTACTTGGTTACCTTTGGGTGGGTGTGTGTGTGTGCATGCTGAGATTTAAGATTTATCTTCTTAGAATATTTCCAAAAAATACAATGCAGTATTATTAACTGTCATTACCAAACTGTATATTCGATCTCCAAAGTATATTCATCCTCTATAACTGAAACTTCACCCTTTGACCAACATCACTCAATATTCATCACCCTCCTAGTCCCTCTCTGCTTTATGAATTTAACTTTTTTTTTAGATTTCACATGTAAGACAGATCATGCAGAAATTGTGTGTAACATTGTGTGTCAACTATACTCAAAAAAGTGTTTTTAATTTAAAAAATGTTTAAAACAGGGGCACCTGGGTGGCTCAGATGGTTAAGCCTCTGCCTTCGGCTCAGGTCATGATCCCAGGGTCCTGGGATCGAGTCCCACATCCAGCTCCCTGCTTCTCCCTCTCCCTCTGCAATTCCCCCTGCTCATGCTCTCTCTCTCTCTGTATCTCTCTGTCTCAAATGAATAAATAAAAAAAATCTTTTAAAAAAAATGTTTAAAACATAGAAAGAGAGACCATGCAATATTTGTCTGTGTCTGGCTTATTTCACTTAGCGTAATGTCCTCCAGGTTCCGTTCACATTATCACAAATGACAAGATTGCCTTCTTTTTGATGAAATCTTATAGTTTACATTGACATGGATGGAACTGAAGGGTATTATGCTGAATGAAATAAGTCAATCAGAAAAGAACAATTATCATATGGTTTCACTCATGTGGAATTTAAGAAACAAAACAGAGGATCATAGGGGAAGGGAGGGAAAAATAAAATAAGACAAAATAAGAGAGGGAGAAAAACCATAAGAGACTCTTAATCATAGGAAACAAACTGAGGGTTGCTGGAGGGGAGGTGAATGGGGGATGGGGTAACAGGGAACAGGCATTAAGGAGGGCACATGTTGTAATGAGCACTGGGTGTTATATAAAACTGATGAATTACTGAACTTCACATCTAGAACTAATGATACACTCACTATATGTTAACTAATTGAATTTAAATAAAATAAGTTTTTTTAAAAAGATCGCCTTGGGCGCCTGGGTGGCTCAGTTGGTTAAGCGACTGCCTTCAGCTCAGGTCATGGTCCCGGGGTCCTGGGATCGAGTCCCACATCGGGCTCCCTGCTCTGCGGGGAGCCTGCTTCTCCCTCTCCCACTCCCCCTGCTTGTGTTCCCTCTCTCGCTGTCTCTCTCTCTGTCAAATAAATAAATAAAATCTTTAAAAAAAAGAAATGTTGTTTAAAAAAAATAATAAAAATAAAAATAAAAAAAATAAAAAAAGATCGCCTTGGGGCAGCTGGGTGGCTCAGCCGTTAAGCGTCTGCCTTCAGCTCAGGTCATGGTCTCAGAGTCATGGGATCGAGCCCCATTTCGGGCTCCCTGCTCGGCAGGAAGCCTGCTTCTCCCTCTCCCACTCCCCCAGCTTGTGTTCCCTCTCTCACTGTGTCATTCTCTGTCAAATAAATAAAATTTAAAAAAAGATCACCTTCTCTTTCTGCCCTTTTATTGTATATATTTTTTTCTTTATTCGGCTATCCATATCTACAAACATCTGTTTCCATATCATGGCTATTGTGAATAATGCTGTATTGAACATGGGAGTGCAGATAATCTCTTTGAGACAGTGACTTCATTTCCTTTGGATATATACCCAGAACTTTTTTACAAAGTTGTAAAACAAAACAAAACAAAAAACAGATTTGCTGGGCCCCACCCCCAGGGTTTTGGAATTAGTAAGTCTGGGGTAGGACAGAAGAATTTGCATTTCTAACAGCTTCCCAGGTTCCCAGGAAGCACTTTGAGAACCACTGCTCTAGAGACTCACTCACACAGGTACATAAAGAGACATTGGCAAGGATGTTCTTGCAACACTGTTTATAATGATGAGGGAAGGGAGGAAGGGGGGAAGGAAGGAAGGAAGGAAGGAAGGAAGGAAGGAAGGAAGGAAGGA
>NW_025409906.1:0-10316 GCF_002201575.2 Neomonachus schauinslandi
GTTCCATTTCTTTGAAAAAAGTGGATGGTATTTTGATGGGGATTGCACTGAATGTGTAGATTGCTCTAGGTAGCATTGACATCTTCACAATAATTGTTCTTCCAATCCATGAGCATGGAACGTTTTTCCATTTCTTTGTGTCTTCCTCAATTTCTTTCATGGGTATTTTATAGTTTTCTGAGTACAGATTCTTTGCCTCTTTGGTTGGATTTATTCCTAGGTATCCTATGGTTTTGGGTGCAGTTGTAAATGGGATCGACTCCTTAATTTCTCTTTCTTCTGTCTTGTTGTCGGTGTATAGGAATGTCACTGATTTCTGTGCATTGATTTTATATCCTGCCACTTTACTGAATTCCTGTACGAGTTCTAGCAGTTTTGGGATGGAGTCTTTGGGGTTTTCCACATAAAATATCATATCATCTGCAGAGTGAGAGTTTGACTTCGTCTTTGCTGATTCGGATGCCTTTTATTTCTTTTTATTGTCTGATTGCTGTGGCTAGGACTTCTAATACTATGTTGAATAGCAGTGGTGATAGTGGACATCCCTGCCGTGTTCCTGACCTTAGGGGGAAAGCTCTGTTTTTTCTCCACTGAGAATGATATTCGCTGTGGGCTTTTCATAGATGGCTTTTATGATATTGAGGTATGTACCCTCTATCCCTATACTCTGAAGAGTTTTGATCAAGAAAGGATGCTGTACTTTGTCAAATGCTTTTCCTGCATCTATTGAGAGGATCATATGGTTCTTGGTCTTTCTTTTATTAATGTATTGTATCACACTGATTGATTTGCGGATGTTGAACCAACCTTGCAGCACAGGAACAAATCCCACTTGGTCATGGTGAATAGTCCTTTTGATGTACTGTTGGATCCTATTGGCTAGTATTTTGGTGAGAATTTTTGCATCCATGTTCATCAAGGATATTGGCCTGTAATTCTCCTTTCTGATGGGGTCTTTGTTTTAGGGATCAAGGTAATGGTGTTCTCATAAAACGAGTTTGGAAGTTTTCCTTCCATTTCTATTTTTTGGAATAGTTTCAGAAGAATAGGTATTAATTCTTCTATAGATGTTTGGTAGAATTCCCCTGGGAAGCCACCTGGCCCTGGGCTTTTGTTTGTTGGGAGATTTTTGATGACTGCTTCAATTTCCTTAGTGGTTATAGGTCTGTTCAGGTTTTCTATTTCTTCCTGGTTCAGTTTTGGTAGTTGATACATCTCTAGGAATGCATCCATTTCTTCCAGATTATCTAATTTGCTGGCATAGTGTTACTCATAATATGTTCTTAGAATTGTTTGTATTTCTTTGGTGTTGGCTGTGATCTCTCCTCTTTCATTCAGGATTTTATTTATTTGGGTCATTTCTCTTTTCTTTTTGAAAAGTCTGGCCAGGGATTTATCAATCTTGTTAATTCTTTCAAAGAACCACCTCCTAGTTTTGTTGATCTGTTCTACCATTCTTTTGGTTTCTATTTCATTGATCTCTGCTCTGATCTTTATTATTTCTCTTCTCCTGCTGGGTCTAGGCTTTATTTGCTGTTCTTTCTCCAGCTCCTTTAGGTGTAGGGTTAGGTTGTGTACTTGAGACCTTTCTTGTTTCTTGAGAAAGGCTTGTATTGCTAAATACTTTCCTCTTAGGACTGCCTTTGCTGCATCCCAAAGATTTTGAACAGTTGTGTTTTCATTTTCATTGGTTTCCATGAATTTTTAAAATTCTTCTTTAATTTCCTGGTTGACCCATTCATTCTTCAGTAGGATGCTCTTTAGCCTCCATGGATTTGAGTTCTTTCAGACTTTCCTCTGGTGATTGAGTTCTAGCTTCAAAGCACTGTGGTCCGAAAATATGCAGAGAATGATCCCAATCTTTTGGTACCAGCTGAGACCTGATTTGTGACCTAGGATGGGATCTATTCTGGAGAATGTTCCATGGGCACTAGAGAAGAATGTGTATTCTGTTGCTTTGGGATGGAATGTTATGAATATATCTGTGAAGTCCATTTGGTCCAATGTGTCATTTAAAGTCTTTATTTCCTTGTTGATCTTTTGCTTAGATGATCTGTCCATTTCAGTAAGGAGGGTGTTAAAGTCCCCCACTATTATTGTATTGTTGTCGATGTGTTTCTTTGCTTTTGTTATTAATTGGCTTATATAATTGGCTGCTCCTATGTTAGGGGCATAGATATTTACAATTGTTAGATCTTCTTGTTGGATAGACCCTCTAAGTAGGATATAGTGCCCTTCCTCATCTCTTATTAAAGTCTTTGGTTTAAAATCCAATTTGTCTGATATAAGGATTGCCACCCCAGCTTTCTTTTGGTGTCCATTAGCATGGTAAATGGTTTTCCACCCCCTCATTTTCAATCTGGGGGTGTCTTTGGTTCTAAAATGAGTCTCTTGCAGAGAGCATATTGATGGGTCTTTTTTTTTTTTTTATCAAATATGATACCCCATGACTTTTGATTAGGGCATTTAGCCCAATTACATTCAGGGTAACTCTTGAAAGATATGAATTTAGTGCCATTGTATTGCCTGTAAGGTGACTGTTACTGTATATTGTCTGCGTTCCTTTCTGGTGTATGTTACTTTTAGGCTCTCTCTTTGCTTAGAGGACCCTTTCAATATATCTTGTAGTGTTGGTTTCGTGTTTGCAAATTCCTTCAGTTTTTGTTTGTCCTGGAAGTTTTTTTTTTTATCTCTCCTTCTATTTTCACTGACAGCCTAGCTGGATATAGTATTCTTGGCTGCATATTTTTCTCGTTTAGTGCTCTGAATATATCATGCCAGTTCTTTCTGGCCTGCCAGGTCTCTGTGGATAGGTCTGTTGCCAATCTAATGTTTCTACCATTGTAGGTTACATATCTCTTCTCCCGAGCTGCTTTCAGGATTTTCTCTTTGTCTCTGAGACTCGTAAGTTTTACTATTACATGTCAGGGTGTTGACCTATTTTTATTGATTTTTAGAGGGGTTCTCTGTGCCTCCTGGATTTTGATGCCTGTTTCCTTCCCCAAATTAGGGAAGTTCTCTGCTATAATTTGCTTCAATATACCTTCTGCCCCCCTTCTCTTTCTTCTTCTCTTGGGATCCCAATCATTCTAATGTTATTTCATCTTATGGTATTTCTTATCTCTCTAATTCTGCCCTCGTGATCCAGTAATTGTTTATCTTGGTTTTTCTCAGCTTCTTTATTTTCCATCATTTGGTCTTCTATATCACTAATTCTCTCTTCTGCCTAATTTATCCTAGCAGTTAGAGCCTCCATTTTTTATTGCATCTCATTAATAGCCTTTTTGATTTTGACTTGGTTAGATTTTAGTTCTTTTATTTCTCCAGAAAGGGTTTCTCTAATAACTTCCATGTTTTTTTTTCAAGCCCATCTAGTATCTTTAAAATCATCATTCTTAACTCTAGTTCTGACATCTTACTAATGTCTGTATTGATTAGGTCCCGGCAGTTGGTACTGCCTCTTTTTCTTTTCCTTGAGGTGATTCTTTCCATCTTGTCATTTTGTCCAGAGGAGAACAGATGAATGAGAGAACAAAATGCTAATAGGGTAACAACGTCCCCAGAAAATATACACTAAATAAATCAGAAAAGACCTGAAACCAGGGGAAGAGAAAGGGAAAGAAAGAAAAAAGAAAAAGAAAAAGATAAAAACAAACAAAAACAAAACAAAACAAAAAAACCAGAATGTGATCAAATATGATCAGGCTGGTGCATAGATCAGTGTCACACACTAGATTTTGGGTGTATTTTGGTCTGTTAGAAGAAAGTGCCTCCCAAAATTTTAAAGAAAGAAAAACTTATATATGTACAAAAATAAGGGTTAATACCATGAAGGGATGGAATATGATTGTAAAGATGAAAATTATAAAAGATTTTATAAAAGGAATTGATGATAAGAAGTTGTTTGAAAAAAGAAAGAAGAGGATTTAAAAAAAAGGGAGAGAATGTGATCAGGCAGGAGAGTAGAAAAAAGCCATACACTAGAGACTTAGGGTATATTTCGATCTGTTAGAAAAAACTGTATCTCAAAATTTAAAGAGAGAACAACTTATATAGATATACCAAAAATAAGGGTAACTACTATGAAGGGATAGAATATGACTCTAAAAATGAAAAATAAAAATTATTTTTTAAAAAAGGGATTGATAAGATGTTGGTTGAAAAAGGGAAAAAGAAAAATTAAAAAAAAATAGAAAGAAAAGATAGTTAAAAAAAATTAACTTTGAAAGACTAAAGAATCATGGTAAAAAAGCCATGAATTCTATGTGCAGTATTCCCCTAGCGCTGGAGTTCTGCCGTTCCCATTGATCGGTAAACTTGGTCTTGGCTGGCTGTTCTTGCTGATTTTCTGGGGGAGGGGCCTGTTGCTGTGGTTCCCAAATGTCTTTGCTGGAGGTGGAATTGCCCCGCCCTTGCCAGTCTGGGCTAAGTAATCTGCTCGGTTTTGCTCTCAGGAGCTTTTGTTCCCTGCAAGCTTTCCATACAGCTTTGGAGGCTGAGAGTGAAAATGGTGGCCTCCCAATCTCCGCCCTGGAGGAGCCGCGAACTCAGGGCCCCACTCCTCAGTGAGGCCCCAGAGAAAAGCAGTCAGTCACTTCCGTCTCCCTGGTCTCCGGCCGCACTCCATGCTCACCCGGCCTGTGACTGAGCGTTTCTATCTCTGGTACACGACCCCGTGTGGAGTCTCCAAACCCAGCAGATCCCTGCAGTACGCTCCCTCACCGCTCCTCCCCGGGGGAGGATGGGGAGTCTCCCCGGATCTGCCGCTTGTTGGGTCCCTGCTGGAGGAGCAGTGGCCGACTGTGCTGCGGATCATGGTTTATGGCAACCCCGAGCTGAGAGCCCGCGCCTGGGCTCTGTCTCTGCAGTCGGCTTCCCCACTCCGATACCTGGGAGCTCTGCTGCACTCAGGCACCCCCGGTCTTTCTGTGACCCTGAGGGTCCTGAGACCACACTGTCCCAGGGAGGGTCCACCCCTGCTTAGCCACTGGAGCGACATCCCTCAGCGGAGCAGACTTCTAAAAGTTCCGATTTTGTGGTCCGCAGCTCTATCACTGGCCAGAGGCTGCGGATGGAGGCCCCCTCCCCCGCCGTCTATCCTCCTGAATATCGCCTCTGATTCACTTCTGTGCATATCCTACCTTCCAGAAAGTGGTCGCTTTTCTGTTCAGAGAGTTGTTGCTATTTTCTTTTATCTCCTGTTGAGTTCGTATGTGTTCAGAATGGTTTGATCCCTATCTAGCTGAATTCCTGGGGCCAGATGAAATTCAGGTCTCCTACTCCTCTGCCATCTTGCTCCGCCCCTCCAACTTTCTTAATCAGTTGGTTCTAGTTTTCCTTCTTAGTTTTGTTTGAATCTTGAACCCTGTTTCACAAAGTCTTAGAAATATATGTTCTTGTTCATTTAAAAATATTAAAGGACCTGAAAGAGTGTGTCCTCAATTATTTCATAACAGAAACTAAAGCAAGTTTTAGCATGTCAGCCTGATATTGTAAGCCATCCACAGGAAGCCCATGTTTATCACAGAGTATCTTCTATTAGTAAGTCAGGCATTATTGCTTCTTCTTCTTCTTCTTTTTTTTTTTTTAGGCATTATTGCTTCTAATAAAGTATTCTCTAAAGTAAGGCTGACACTAACTTATAAGCATGCATAGATTAGCTCAGATATTAAACAAATTAAAGAGATTTTTATTTTTTACCTGACAATAATAAAGTAATTGTCACAATAAGTAAAACAATTACAAAACTCAAAAATATTTGTAATGTCATGTAATATATATTTTCTGGTTTGAGATAAATAATAAAGACATTTCTTTGACACCATAATTACTCTTTTACTCTTTTTTCTTGTCTATGGAAGACAAGAAATTGCATAGCATTAGATTATTCATAATTTTTAGTTAATGACACTCTCACCTTGGTCCTTCTTTTATTAATTTGCTCATTTACTTATTTTTAATAATGTATAAAACATCCACCACCTGTCACTGCTAATACAAAAATCAGTACTTTAACAATAATTCAATTCTAGTGTTCTGGTTCTCTTGCATCTTATATCTCCGCCTCTCTCCCCCCAACATTTAGGATGGTAACTACCATCCTAAATCCTGGATTCATTATTCCCTTGCCATCCTTTTTAAAGTAGATTTTTTTTTTCTTTATGTATCTTGGTTAGCAGGTCTGTTTTAACTCCTTTCCAGGTCCCACTCAGATATGCCTTTCACAATCATTGTATTTGAGAGAATGTTTTTTACCCATCAGTTTTGGGGTAATCAATTCTTCATTTATTCTTATGGCTGGCAAGGGCAGAGAAATATCCCATTTCAGTGGACAGTAAAACCAAGAAGTACTTTTGTGGGTTGTCTTGGTTACCTCATGTTGGGTCTTTTCATGACACACCAGCTTTGGGTGACTCCTCTCCCATTTGTTGAATGGTGTCTGTGTCTAGCCAAGCCCAGTGATGATCAACACCAGGAATTTCCTTTTTGAGAGTTTTCCATATGGTGAATTATGAACCTACACTGAGGAAGTTTTAAAGAGAGGAGGCTAACTTTGGGGGCTTGTGGGCGTATTATCCATTGAGGTCAATGGAAGTTGGTTCAGCATGAAGGGAGTGTCATAGGGCAATGAAAAGAATATTGGCTTCAGAGCTTGGAGACATGAATTGTATTTTCAGTTCTGCTGCTAACTAGCTGTGTGAATTTGGGCAAATGGTTTGTACCTTTCTGGGCCTTAGCTTCCTCTTCTGTACAATAGACACTTAAACCAAATAATTTCTAAGGGCCCCTTCAGATGAGTAAACTGGAGAAAGAGTGGTTAAGTAACCTGTTCAAGGTCCCAGTGTTCTTCCTTCACTCATATAGTTTTAGAATCAACTACATTCCATTGAGCTGCTACAATGTGCCAGGGATACAGGGATGAATAAAACAAATGCAGTTCCTGGGGGTGCCTGGGTGGTTCATTCAGTTAAACATCTGCCTTCGGCTCAGGTCATGATTTCAGGGTCCTAGGATCAAGCCCTGCATCGGGCTCCCTGCTCAGTGAGGAGTCTACTTCTCTCTCTTTCTCTCTGCCCCTCCCCCTGCTAATGCTCTCTCTTGTGCATACTCTCTCTCAAATAAATAAGTAAAATCTAAAATAAAACAAAACAAACAACAAATACAGTTCCTGCCTCAAGAATTCAGAATCGTGCAATACCAAGTATTGTATAATGTATTTTTCAGTTTGTCTTACTAAGTTGAGATCTGCTTATGGGCAAGGACACCATGTTAAGACTTAATTGTAAGCAACAGAAGCACACTGGAGCTAACTTAAGCTAAAGGAGATATTTATTATAAGAACACAGGGATATGGAGTATTTCATGGAAGTCATAAGCAGGGGTAATGTGGGGACTCAGTAAAAGATGAAATACAATAACAATAATCCTAGGAGGTTATCTCCATCATCTCCACTTCTCCTTTTCAGCCTGTTCCATTTATTTTTGCAGTAACTACTACTTGGCAGAAAATAGCTTTGACAGCCACACTGTATTATATGGAGGGAGACAAACTTTTCCTCTCTCAGTCTCAATTCCAAATTCCTAGGAAATAATTGTGATTGGCCAATTTTGTGTCAGCCATTTGTCTCCTCAAATCCGATCTACTGTGTCCAAGACAGTAGAGGTTCGGAAGTTATGTTATACAATTATGGCCTCTTGTTCTTCCACCATAAGAATGGGATGGGGGAGTCACATGCCTAGAAATGGCATCCTGGTCTCTAGCTCTGACATATGCCCATGGTCAATGCTACATACTCATCTCTCACTTTTGGGCTCTACCCCAAATGTGTACTTAGTACATGCTTTTTGAATGAATGCACACATGAGTATGATTAACTGAAAGTGAAATTTTAGGAAAAGGCTCCCCAAGTAGACTACACATTTGGCTTTAAAAAGAAACTAAAAGAGGGGGGAGTTAAGATGTCAGCATAGCAGGAAAACTCTAGGCTTGCCTTGTCCCTCAAACACAACTAGATAACTCTCAAATTGTTCTGAATACTCAAGAAATTGACATAAGAACAGACAGAACAAACTGCACAACTACAGGGAGAGAAGAGCCCACTTCAAAGAAGGTAGGAAGTGGGAGATATGGTTTGAGGGAGAAATGGATTGTGGGTGCTGTGGAGGGGAGGGAGTCCTAGTCACAGAGAAAGATGAGAGAGAGAGAGAGAGTGGAATGCACAGGGATACACATGAGGAGAATACTTCTCCAAAGCCATTGGCTGGGAAAATGAGAGGGGCTGAATTTCATGAGTTTTTGCAGCCAATGAGGCTCAAACCCTGAAGTTTGAGAGCTTGGCAGGTTTGGCTGGCATAGAGTTCTGAGGACGCTGCCCTATTCCTTAAGTGGAGGCAGGCAAACAACCCTGGGGCAAACTGCATGATCTGAGAATCACCTAAGTGGCACAGGGAGAAACTTTTAATTCTTTTTGGAGTGCATCTGTGAGAGGTGACATTGCCTCTCTGAGGACAAAAGAAGTGGCAAGTACCATTTCCCTCCTGCCCCTCAGCATAGGTTCAGAGACACCTGTTGAGAGGAGCTGACCAGGACAATAATTCTTTAGCCTGCTTGCTCCAAATACGACACCCCTGCGCTCTGGCACGACTGCCCTTCTGGGCCAAACTTGCATCAGTCCCAGCATGATGAGACTTTTTCTCAGAGGACCAGCACAGGTCCCCACCACACCAGGTCCCTGAAGTTTGGAATTTTAAAAGTCAATGGGCTTGGCTAGGGTGCTCAAGCTGCCCTGTGCTGCTCCAGGCAAGCTGGTTACCCAGAGTCAGACACTGTGAAGTCAGTAATCTGAAAAATGCCTGTGATGCATGAGGGGGAAATTATTCACTCCTCTGACAGTGCTTCCCTGAGAGCTACAAGCACAGTCTACCTTCTCCAGGGACAAAGGGGCTGGTTAGCGTCATTTCCATCACCCAGCCCTCCAGCATAAACCAACTTCAGTAAACAGCGTGGAACCAACAATGACTGCCTAACGTTCTTACACCAAGTCTCATCCCCCTGAGCTCTGCTGGGACTGTTTTCTCAGGTAAGTGGGCCTTAGGACCGCAGGGGGTCCCTCCCCCAGAAGACCAGCACAATCCCTTCCGCCAGTCTACTGACAAGAAGTATTGCAAAGCATCAGTTATACTGGAAATAGCATAAGTCCCCCTTAAAAAGCCCAGAGCACAAAGCAGAGGAATGAATATGTGATATAGAAGATATAGAAGAAGAATTATGGAAAATAATGAAGCTGAAAAAAAGAGAAAGAAAAATCTTGGATCACGAAAGTAGACTTAGGGAAAACGCAGTGACTCCATCAAACTTAACAACATTCATATCATAGGAGTCCCAGATGAAGAAAGGAGAAAAAGGTGGCAGAAGGTTTATTTCAGGAAATTACAGCTGAAAACTTCCTTAATCTGGAGATGGAAACAAACATCCAAATCCACAATTCACAGAGAACTCGCATTAAATTCAACAAAAGCAGGCCAAACCTAAGACTGTAATTAAATTTGCAATATAACAGTGATAAAAAGGAGTGCCTGGGTGGCTCAGTGGGTTAAGCATCTGCCTTTGGCTCAAATCATGATCTCAGGATCCTGGGATTGAGCCCCGTATCCGGCACACTGCTCAGCAGGGAGTCTGCTTGTCCCTCTGCCCCTCTGCCTGGCTTGTTCATTAATCCTCTCTCTCTCCCCCTCAGATAAATAAATAAATAATCTTAAAAAAAATTAACAGTGATACAGAAAAAAATCACAAAAGCAGCAAGAAAAAAGAGGTCCCAAAATTACAAGGGAAGACCCAGAAAGCTAGCTGCAGATCTCTCCACAGAAACTTGGCAAGCCAGATATACACATGATATATCCAACACGCTGAATGGAAAAAATCTGCAGCCAAGAATACTCTCTCCAGCAAGGCTATCATTCAGAATTGAAGGAGAGATAAAGAATTTCCGAGACAAACAAAAAATAAAGGAGTTTGTGATCACTAAACCAGCCCTGCAAGAAATATTAAAGGGGACACCTTGAGGGGAAAGGAAAGACCAAAAGTGACAAAGAGTAGAAAAGAACAGAGAAAATCTCCAGAAACAATGACAAAACAAGTAATAAAATGGAAACAACTACATATCCATCAATAACTACTCTGAATGTAAATGGACTAAATGCTCCAACCAAAAGATATAGGATGCCAGGATGGATTAAAAAAAAAAAACACACACACACACACACACACACAAACAACAAGACCCATATATATGCTGCCTAGAAGGGACTCATTTTAG
>NW_025409907.1:0-10305 GCF_002201575.2 Neomonachus schauinslandi
ATATATATATATATATATATATATATATATATATATATATATATATAAGTTGTTCTCTCTTTAAAATATTGGGGTACAGTTTCTTCTAACAGACTAAAATATACCCTAAATCTCTAGTGTATGGATTTGTTCTAGTCTCCTGCCTGATCACATTCTCTCCCTTTTTTTTTTTTAAATCCTCTTCTTTCTTTTTTCAACCAACTTATCAATTCCTTTTATAAAATCCTTTATAATTTTCATCTTTACAGTCATATTCCATCCCTTCATTGTATTTACCCTTATTTTTGTACATATATAAGCTTTTCTTTCTTTAAAATTTTGGGAGGCACTTTCTTCTAACAGACCAAAATACACCCAAAATCTAGTGTGTGGCACTGATCTATGCACCAGCCTGATCGTATTTGATCATATTCTTCTTTTTTTTTAATCTTTTTTTTTATTTTTTCATTCTTTCCCTTTCTTTTCCCCCAGTTTGAGGTCTCTTCTGATTTGTTTAGTGTATATTTTTCTGGGGTTGTTGTTACCCTGTTAGCATTTTGTTCTCTCATTCATCTGTTCTCCTCTGGACAAAATGACAAGACGGAAAAAATCACCTCAAAAAAAAAAGAACAAGAGACAGTACCGACTGCCAGGGACCTAATCAATACGGACATTAGTAAGAAGTTGGAACTAGAGTTCAGAATGATGATTTTAAAGATACTAGCTGGGCTTGAAAAAAGCATGGAAGATATTAGAGAAACCCTTTCTGGAGAAATAAAAGAACTAAAATCTAACCAAGTCAAAATCAAAAAGGCTATTAATGAGGTGCAATAAAAATGGAGGCTCTAACTCCTAGGATAAATGGGCAGAAGAGGGAATTAGTGATATAGAAGTCCAAATGATGGAAAATAAAGAAGCTGAGAAAAAGAGAGATAAACAACTACTGGATCACGAGCGCAGAATTCGAGAGATAAGTGATACCATAAGACGAAACAACATTAGAATAATTGGGATCCCAGAAGAAGAAGAAAGAGAGAAAGGGGCAGAAGGTATATTGGAGGAAATTATAGCAGAGAACTTCCCTAATTTGGGGAAGGAAACAGGCATCAAAGTCCAGGAGGCACAGAGAACCCCTCTCAAAATCAATAAAAATAGGTCAACACCCCGACATGTAATAGTAAAACTGATGAGTCTCAGAGACAAAGAGAAAATCCTGAAAGCAGCTCGGAATAAGAGATCTGTAACCTACAATGGTAGAAACATTAGATTAGCAACAGACCTATCCACAGAGACCTGGCAGGCCAGAAAGGACTGGCAGGATATACTCAGAGCACTAAATGAGAAAAATATGCAGCCAAGAATACCATATCCAGCTAGGCTGTCACTGAAAGTAGAAGGAGAGATAAAAAGCTTCTAGGACAAACAAATACTAAAGGAATTTACAAACAGGAAACCAGCCCTGCAAGAAATACTGAAAGGGGTCCTCTAAGCAAAGAGAGAGCCTAAAAGCAACATAGAGCAGAAAGGAACACAGACAATATTCAGTAACAGTCACCTTACAGGCAATACAATGGCACTAAATTCATATCTTTTAATAGTTGCCCTGAATGTAAATGGACTAAATGCCCCAATCAAAAGACACAGGCTATCAGATTGGATAAAAAAACAAGACCCAGTGATATGCTGTCTGCAAGAGACTCATTTTAGACCCAAAGACACCACCAGATTGAAAGTGAGGGGGTGGAAAACCATTTACCATGCTAATGGACAGCAAAAGAAAGCTGGGGTGGCAATCCTTATATCAGACAAATTAGATTTTAAACCAAAGACTGTAATAAAAGATGAGGAAGGACACTATATCCTACTTAAAGGGTCTATCCAAGAAGAAGATCTAACAATTGTAAATATCTATGCTCCTACCATGGCAGCAGCCAATTATATAAGCCAATTAATAACAAAAGCAGAGAAACACATCGACAACAATACGATAATAGTGGGGGACTTTAACACCCCCCCTCACTGAAATGGACAGATCATCTAAGCAAAAGATCAACAAGGAAATAAAGACTTTAAATGACACACTGGACCAAATGGACTTCACAGATATATTCAGAACATTCCATCCCAAAGCAACGGAATACACATTCTTCTCTAGTGCCCATGGAACATTCTCCAGAATAGATCACATCCTAGGTCACAAATCAGGTCTCAACTGGTACCAAAAGATTGGGATCATTCCCTGCCTATTTTCAGACCACATGCTTTGAAACTAGAACTCAATCACAAGAGGAAAGTCAGAAAGAACTCAAATACATGGAGGCTAAAGAGCATCCTATTAAAGAATGAATGGGTCAACCAGAAAATTAAAGAGGAGTTTTAAGAAATCATGGAAACCAATGAAAATGAAAAAATAACTGTTCAAAATCTTTGGGATACAGCAAAGGCAGTCCTAAGAGGAAAGTGTATAGCAATACAAGCCTTTCTCAAGAAACAAGAAAGGTCTCAAATACACAACCTAACCCTCCACCTAAAGGAGCTGGAGAAAGAATAGCAAATAAAGCCTAAGCCCAGCAGGAGAAGAGAAATAATAAAGATCAGAGCAGAAATCAATGAAATAGAAACCAAAAGAACAGTAGAACAGGTCAATGAAACTAGGAGCTGGTTCTTTGAAGAAGTAACAAGATTGATAAACCCCTGGCCAGACTCATCAAAAAGAAAAGAGAAATGACCCAAATAAATAAAATCATGAATGAAAGAGGAGAGATCACAGCTAACACCAAAGAAATACAAACAATTATAAGAACATATTATAAGCAACTCTGTGCCAGCAAATTAGATAACTTGGAAGAAATGGATGCATTCCTAGAGATGTATCAACTTCCAAAACTGAACCAGGAAGAAATAGAGAACCTGAACAGACCTATCACCACTAAGGAAATTGAAGCAGTCATCAAAAATCTCCCAACAAACAAAAGTCCAGGGCCAGATGGCTTCCCAGGGGAATTCTACCAAACATTTTAAGAAGAATTAATACCTATTCTTCTGAAACTGTTCCAAAAAATAGAAATGGAAGGAAAACTTCCAAACTCGTTTTATGAGGCCACCATTACCTTGATCCCAAAACCAGACAAAGACCCCATCAAAAAGGAGAATTACAGGCCAATATCCTTGATGAACATGGATGCAAAAACTCTCACCAAAATACTAGCCAATAGGATCTAACAATACATTAACAAGATTATTCACCACTACCAAGTGGGATTTATCCCTGGGCTGCAAGTTTGGTTCAACATCTGCAAATCAATCAATGTGATACAATACATTAATAAAAGAAAGAACGAGAACCATATGATCCTCTCAATCGATGCAGAAAAAGCATTTGACAAAGTACAGCATCCTTTCATGATCAAAACTCTTCAGAGTATAGGGATAGAGGGTACATACCTCAATATCATAAAAGTCATCTATGAAAAACCCACAGTGAATATCGTTCTCAATGGGGAAAAACTGAGAGCTTTCCCCCTAAGGTCAGGAACATGGCACAAATGTCCACTATCACCACTGCTATTCAACATAGTATTAGAAGTCCTAGCCACAGCAAACAGACAACAAAAAGAAATAAAAGGCATCCGAATCGGCAAAGAAGAAGTCAAACTCTCTTTGTAGATGATATGAAACTTTATGTGGAAAACCCAAAAGACTCCACCCCAAAACTGCTAGAACTCATATAGAAATTCAGTAAAGTGGCAGGATGTAAAATCAATGCACAGAAATCAGTGGCATTCCTATACACCAACAACAAGACAGAAGAAAGAGAAATTAAGGAGTCGATCCCATTTACAATTGCACCCCAAACCATCAGATAGCTGGGAATAAATCTAACCAAACAGGCAAAGCATCTGTACTCAGAAAACTATAAAATACTCATGAAAGAAACTGAGGAAGACACAAAGAAATGGAAAAACGTTCCATGCTCATGGATTGGAAGAACAAATATTGTGAAGATGTCAGTGCTACCTAGAGCAATCTATACATGTAATGCAATCCCCATCAAAATACCATCCACTTTTTTCAAAGAAATGGAACAAATAATCCTAAAATTTGTATGGAACCAGAAAGACCCTGAATAGCCAGAGGAATGTTGAAAAAGCAAAGCAAAGCTGGCAGCATCACAATTCCAGACTTCAGGCTCTATTACAAAGCTGTCATCATCAAGACAGTATGGTACTGGCACAAAAACAGACACCTAGATCAGTGGAACAGAACAGAGAACCCAGAAATGGACCCTCAAATCTATGGTCAACTCATCTTTGACAAAGCAGGAAAGAATGTCCAATGGAACAAAGACAGTCTCTTCAACAAATGGTGTTGGTAAAATTGGACAGCCACATGCTGAAGAATGAAACTGGACCATTTCCTTACACCACACACAAAAATAGACTCCAAATGGATGAAAGACCTCAATGTGAGACAGGAGTCCATCAAAATCCTAAAGGAGAACACAGGCAGCAACCTCTTCGACCTCAGCCGCAGCAACTTCTTCCTAGAAACATCGCCAAAGACAAGGGAAGCAAGGGCAAAAATGAACTATTGGGACTTCATCAAGATAAAAAGCTTTTGCAAAGCAAAGGAAACAGTCAACAAAACCAAACGACAACCGACAGAATGGGAGAAGATATTTGCAAATGACATATCAGATAAAGGGCTAGTATCCAAAATCTATAAACAACTTATCAAACTCAACACCCAAAGTACAAATGGTCCAATCAAGAAAGGGGCAGAAGACATGAACAGACATTTTTCCAAAGAAGATATCCAAATGGCCAACAGACACATGAAAAAGTGCTCAACATCGCTCGGCATCAGGGAAATCCAAATCAAAACCTCAATGAGATACCACCTCACACCAGTCAGAATGGCTAAAATTAACAAGTCAGGAAACGACAGATGTTGGCGGGGATGTGGAGAAAAGGGAACCTTCCTACACTTGGTGGGAATGCAAGCTGGTGCAGCCACTCTGGAAAACAGCCTGGAGGTTCCTCACAAAGTTGAAAATAGAGCTACTGTATGACCTAGCAATTGCACTACTGGGTATTTACCCCAAAGATACAAATATACGGATCCGAAGAGGTACGTGCACTTGATGTTTATAGCAGCAATGTCCACAATAGCCAAACTGTGGCAAAAACCAAGATGTCCATCGACAGATGAATGGATAAAGAAGATGTGGTATACATATACAATGGAATATTATGCAGCCATCAAAAGGAATGAAATCCTGCCATTTGCAACGATGTGGATGGAACTGGAGGGTATTATGCTAAGCGAAATAAGACAATCAGAGAAAAACATGTATCATATGATCTCACTGATATGAGGAATTCTTAATCTCAGGAAACAAACTGAGTGTTGCTGGAGTGGAGGGGGATGATGGGAGGGATGGGGTGGCTGGGTGATAGACATTGGGGCGGGTGTGTGCTCTTGAGCACTGTGAATTGTGTAAGACTGGGAATCACAGACCTGTACCTCTGAAACAAATAAATATGTTAAAAAAAAATCCTATCTAATGGATGTAAGTGTATGTGATTAGAGAGCTAAATACCCAAATTTGTTTCATATCAAAGCATCAACTTTGACATCATTGCCCTGCTGCTACTTTCCTTATCTGTCTGGCTGATTGAGAGATAATTTCTTTTAATTAGTAAGATCAGAATTAGTGACCACCCACTTTGGTTTTCTTGGGTCAGTCCAGCAAATGTAGACTTTTTGATTACTAGATATATTTTGAACACAGAGTTTGATAATTGTCCTGATCTTACTGCTCTGTTTTCATACAGCTTTTCTTTACTGTAACTTAGATTTGTTTGTTTTTGTTTTATTTTTCAATTGAAACTTAATTTGATTTTTCTAATTTTTTCTCCATTAACTGTTGCCCTGCTCTATTTTTCTGCAGTTGTCTACCCTCACTTTGGACCCATTTCCCATGGTCTTCATTTTCAGACCATTCTTTTTATCTTCTTCTCAGTGGTTATTTTGTTTTATTAATTATTTTTAGGAGATTGTTCTCACCTTAATTCTCCTCTTTCTGTTCTCTCTCTCTCAGATTCATCTTCAGTGGTCACAGTTCCTGCTTCTTTGCTTCTATTTCAGAGCATTCTGATATTTTATCCTAAGTAGTCAAGGTTTCAGATTTCATTGAGCAGATACTTCACAATTTCATTAGAGCTTCTCAATGGGGCAGTATTAGGTGGAATTCATAGTTCTTGCTACTAAGACATAAGTGTACATTTGAGTACTTTAGGCCTACATGTGTAGTTCTGACCAAAGTAAACGAATCTCTGGGACTTCCTTCTCACTGTCTTTGGATCTTGCCAGTCTTCTACCATCCTGCAGCAACTTTGAATTAACTTTCATTATGGGCTTGATTTCTCTTCATGTGTGATTGATGATAATAAAGTACATTTCAAGTCATATTAAACTTACATAGATTATATGGGGACATTATTCATGTCTGTTACTTTTAGCTAGTTATACATTTGTAGCTTTTAGCATGTTATATATTGTATTGCTGGGGGGGGAAATTATTTTTTGCCTAGTCTTTTTAATCTTTCTGGCATCGATTTCTCTTTTAGTTTAAGAGTAGCAAAACAGCCTCTGTATTCAGACCATGGTGGCTGTGATTGCTAATATAATGAGTTTAGTTTATGGAAACGGTTCCAAAGTAGCATACAAAGCAATCAGCTGGATACATGAGAGCTTCAAAAAATATGACTCCTTTGTCTCCTAGGCTAACCAAAAACAGCTTGTGCAAAAAAGAAAACTCTGCTTAGAAAATCTATGTGGAGCCTGGAATTTCCATAGCAATATGATTTGATAACTTTCTGACACATCATTTATACTTCAAATAATTCTCTATGTTAATTAGTTGATAGTCACAATATCTCTAGTGCACATGTTATGGTCCACAGAGTAATGTCATGGATTTTATTTTCTTCCAACATTTTATTATGAAAAATTCAAACCTACAAAAGAGTTGAAAGAAGAGTATAATGAACTTTCTTTAACCCTATGTCTAGATGCAGTAATGTTGTTATTTTGCTATATTTGCTTATTTATATATGTATACCTATGCGTGTGTTTGTATTTTTGAACTGTTTTATATATTTTATTAGTATTATTTTTTAAAGATTTTATTTATTTATTTGACAGAGAGAGACACAGCAAGAGAGAGAACACAAGCAGAGGGAGTGGGAGAGGGAGAAGTAGGCTTCCCTCTGAGCAGGGAGCCCGATGTGGGGCTCGATCCCAGAACCCTGAGATCATGACCTGAGCCGAAGGCAGATGCTTAACCAACGGAGCCACCCAGGCTTCCCTATTTTTTTTTTTTAAGATTTATTTATTTAGAGAGAGTGAGCAGGGGTAGGGGCAGAGGAAGAGGGAGAGAGAATCTCAAGCCGACTCCACACTGAACGCGGAGCCCAGTGCGGGGCTTGATCTCATGACTCTGAGATCATGACCTGAGCTGAAATCATGAGTCAAATGCTTAACTGACTGAGCCCCCCAAGTGCCCCTTGAATTATTTTAAAGTGGAAGATGTGAAACTTTGTGCTGAAATCTTTCAGAATACATTTCCTACCAATAAGCATATTCTTTGATAACAACATTCTAAAAATTACTTTATGATTCCTTATTCATACATGTGGTTAAATTATTATCATCACTTTCCTTTCTACTTCTGATATCCACTGTTCTTAAATTATGTCTAATGAAGAGAACCCAGAATTAGATACCCTATATTTCAAATTAATTTTAGTTCTTATTTACTACACTGTGACTGGATGGTAGATTTTCTTTTTTCCCTTTCAGAAGGAAAAAGTAGCTTCTCTAATCATACAAAATTGTGCTTGCTTTTTATTGTGGGTCAGATTCCAGAATAGATTTTTTAGGTGATTTGTGAGCACTTAGATGAGGAAGAGGTGATCACCAGTAAAACTGGAAACCAGTATTCTTACTTTATTTCCTAGTAGATTATTGTATCAGGGAAATGCAGTAAACACTTGGTCTCCCCTGAAGTAATTGTCATATATAACACTTGTAGTTCGAGTGGAGAGCAATATAACTCAGGGGGAGTTTTCTGATGGTTGAAGATATTTATTGTTTGACCTTTTATAGAAAAAATTTGCCCATCCTTTATCTAGAATCTTATTCTATTATGTTAGTTTGTATGTGTGGCTATATCTAAATCTATGTGAAAAGGGCAATTAAAAAATTGTTGAATAATTATGAGGCACTTGGATATGTTCAAGAATAACTGTAATGGGGGCTCCTGGCTGGCTCAGTTGGTGGAGTGTGTGACTCTGGATCTTGGGCTTTTGGGTTTGAGCCCCACATTGGGTGTAGAGATTATTTAAAAATAAAACCTTAAAAAAAAAAGAACTAGTGCAATGAATTTCTCTGGGTGAAATAGTATAACTTTTGGATGATTTTAAAACAGATCTTAAAAGATATGCAGTCACAATTGAAATTTTGAAAATAATTTTAAGGTTAGGTTTATGTTGGTTCATTGTCCTCCAGTTCAGATATCAGTGATCTGGGAATCAAACTCTGGGCCTTGTATCTGACTTACTGACTCACTGGGTTACAGTTTAATGTTTTTTTTTTTTTTGGTTAATTAAATACATTTAGAACTCTTTGGAAAGGAAGCATCTGAAAAGTATGAAAGCATTTCCGAATCACGTTTACGTGTATTAGGTACCTATATGTGCAGGTTGTAATGAGGAATGTTACATAGTAAGGATGGAGAATAGCAAAGACATTGTGTTTAGTTTTTCATAAAGGGTTTGAGATGTTTCTCATATATTTTTATATGTATATTTTAACTTTTCTACCTAAGCTTCTTGAGACTATGTTTGGACCGTATAACCTAGATATTTCTTACATTTAATGTGAGCAGATACACTTAACACCATGATATTTGCTGAATATTTTAATGGCCATTCTTTATTGGCAGTAATACCTCAAGTAGTTGACCAGAGCCTTTATGTTCATTTAATTCTACTTTGTAATTCTACTTTTCCTGTGATTTTTCTGGACTATCACAATGTGAGGATCAACTGTGTTTACTAAAATTCGAATTGTGTCATGTGGGGTTTGTTTCAAGTTTGGAAGTCCCTTAAGAAGTCTGACTCATCTTGCCCTCTTTCCTCAGCTTGCAGCCGTTTGTGATGTATTTGTGGAAAACTATGTCCCTGGCAAACTATCTGCCATGGGCCTGGGGTATGAAGATATAGACAAGATTGCGCCTCACATCGTCTACTGTTCCATCACAGGTATTTTGACCCCACACCCTTGTCAGTGAGTAGATTTTCCAGTTATTGGGTTTCTTTGTCCATGTAAGAAACCTCTTGCTAGTGTTGGTTTTCTTGAAGTGATTCTGCTCTCCCTAGCCCTCACCTTTCAATTAATCGTTAAAGAATTTTAACTGAAATGAAGATTTTTCCTATATTTATTGGCTGTTTGTATTTCTTTTTTTTTTTTAAAGATTTTATTTATTTATTTATTTGAAAGAGAGAGACACAGCAAGAGAGGGAACATGAGCAGGGGGAGTGCGAGAGGGAGAAGCAAGCCTCCCGCCGAGCAGGGAGCCCGATGTGGGGCTCGATCCTAGGACCCGGGATCATGACCTGAGCCGAAGGCAGATGCTCAACGACTGAGCCACCCAGGCGCCCCTTGGCTGTTTGTATTTCTTCTTGAATTGTATGCCTATAGTTTTTTGCCAGTTTTTCTATTGATATTTTACAGACATTTATAAAGTACTGTTATTAATTCATATGTAGAATTGTAGATGCAATATTAGTTGGCTTTAGGGTAGCACAGGAAATCAACATATCCCTTTAATTTATTCAAAAGTGTTAAGCCCCAGTGCTATAAAGTCCTCCAGATTGTTTAGCTGGGGAATGTTGTGGGTGTTTGTGTGTGTGTGTGTGTGTGTGTGTATGTATGTGTATTTAGGTCCAAGGAAAAAAGGTTATCATATTAGTTAAACATATTTTTAAGCACTTAACTATTAATTAGGGATGCAATATAGAAAAGTGGCTCGAAAATTCTGAGTTTAATTTTAGTTTTTATCTAATTTAATTAGTTCTTAATTAATAGTTTTTATCAGAAAAATTCCTAATATTTGCAGTCTTTATTCATCTACCAAATATTTACAGCAGGCCTATGATTTGCCAGGCAATATTCTAAGGTTCTGGGATGTGGCAGTGAATAGTACATATTTATGCTCTCATGGAGGTTTGCATTATAGGTTAGGGAGATAGTAAATAA
>NW_025409908.1:0-10304 GCF_002201575.2 Neomonachus schauinslandi
GGCTCGGGTCTTGATCTCAGGGTCTGAGATTGAATCCCAGGTCAGGCTCTGCCCAGCAAGGAGCCTGCTTGAGATTCTCTCTCTCCCTCTCCCTCTGGCCCTCCCCACTCCCAGTCTACTCTCTCTCTAAAAAAAATAAGTAAATAAATCTTTAAAAGTAAAATCCATCATCTTCAGAACATAAAAAATTAGTGAGCAAATAAACAAATAATAAATGAAGTGACCCAAGAGGACAAGATACAGAAAGAACACAGCAGTGGAGGGCAGGTGGGCAGGTGGGGTGCTAAGGCTTCCCAGGGCCAGTGGCATCTGGATTTGAATGATAAGAAAGAATGAAAATCAAATGCCAGAGTATAATACTTACAGGGAGCTGATTGTGTTGTAGACACTGTTCAAAATGGTTTAGGTGCATTGTCTTATTTAATTCTCACAGTACTTTAGGTACTGCTATGAATCTCATTTTACAGATAATAAGACTCGGGCACAGGGCACTAAGTGACCGAGCTGGTCTGTCGATGCAGGCTATCCTGCTCTAGATAGTCAACCCTGTTCTTTTTTTTTTTTTTTTTTAATTTTTCTTTTTTTTTTAAGATTTTATTATTTGACAGAGAGAGACACAGCGAGAGGGAACACAAGCAGGGGGAGTGGGAGAGGGAGAAGCAGGCTTCCCGCCGAGCAGGGAGCCCGATGCAGGGCTCGATCCCAGGACCCCGGGATCATGACCTGAGCCGAAGGCAGATGCTTAACATCTGAGCCACCCAGGTGCCCCGACCCTGTTCTTTAATGTCACTCAATTTAAAAAGCTGGAATTGTCATGTGGATTGTTTTACTTTCAATCTTTCCCACTATACTGCATACTCATATGCTGATTTTTACAGTAATGCAACGTAGGCCCTGTCAGTGTTCTGTTCCTAGCTTGACTCTCAATTCTACCCTGGTATATTATGCTCCTCAGTTGACTGGTGTTCATCAGATATTATAGAACAATTTTAGTTTGTAAATCTAACTCTGAAATACTAGCAGATGTGATTAGGTTTTACTACATTTCCTGTATGTGCATGTGCTCAAATATATTAGCAGTGAACACATAAAAACAAAATCATGCTGTAATTCTCAAGAGTTCAAAATGGACAATATGATTTTACACATCAGGGTTGAAAATGAGAGTTTTATATACTGGAAGAAGTATAACAGTGTTCATTTTGTAAGTGTTTCGTCCCTGTTTGGTTTTGTGACACGGTTCTTCAGAGTACTGAGTGCAAACGGGGAAGCACCTAAATGCTTCAAACAAGCTGTCAGGAAATGGCACTTCTACACTAGCAAATGGAAATAGGAAATCTAATCAATAAAACTACTAAAGAGATCAATGGGAGTTCTAAAACTATTTTGAGTTCTCAGCAAAAGGGCATATAATTAGAATTGAGTATTTTCAAAACATATAGCATAACTATCTAATATGATATTAAAAAAATTCATTTTGGTGATCAAAACATACTGATTCAGGGGAACCTGGCTGGCTTGGTTGGTAGAGCATGTGACTCTTGATCTCAGGGTCGTGAGCCCGAGCCCCATGTCAGGGGTAGAGTTTACTTTTTGAAAAAAGAGGTGCCTGGGTGGCTCAGTTGGTTAAGCATCTGCCTTCGGCTCAGGTCTTAATCCCAGGGTCCGGGGATGGAGCCCCACTTCTGGCTCCCTGCTTAGCAGGGAATCTGCTTCTCCCTCTCCCTCTGCCCCTCCCCCTCCCCCTCCCTCTGCCTCTCCCCTTCTGCTCATGCTCTGTCTCTTGCTTTCTCTCTCTCAAATAAATAAATAAAATCTTTAAATAAATAAGAGGTAAAACATGCTGATTAAAACAAAAATAAAATAGTACGTTCATATATTGTCATAGTAAGACTCAGAAAATATACAAGTGATTCAGGGAATGTAGTAAGACAAACATCCTCATCCTCAAGGTCGAATATAAACTGCACAATCTTTTTGAAAAGAAATCTGTGAAATGAATCAAGACCATTGAAACATTTATATGCTCTGGGCAGGAATTCTACTTCTAGGGATCTATGCCAAGAAAAAAAGATGAGAAATGTGGACAGAGGTGTAGGTATAAAGATACGGTATGATAAAAAACTTAAAATATATATATTATAATTATATAAATAATGGCATGTCTATAGAGCAGAATGTGATGTAACCATCAGTAATTACATTTATGTAAAATGCTAATGACATGGGACATGCTCATGATATAAGGTCAAATGAATTAAAATTTTTTTTTTCTATAGAGGGAACAGGGTGAGTAGGGGAAGGGCAGAGGGAGAGGGAGAAAGAATCTTAGGCAGGCTCTATGCCCAGTACAGAGCCTGATGCGGGACTCAATCTCACCACCCTGAGATCATGACCTGAGTCGAAATCAAAAGTTGGACGCTTAACCGACTGAGCCAAATGAATTAAATGTCAAATGAATTAAAATAAGAGCAACACCATATGTGATATATGGTATCAACTAATATACAAATTCATTTCAAACCAATTTGAGAGTGTATTTTTTCATTTAATTTCTATTTGATTAGTGTTATCAAAAAACAGCTTTCTCAGTTTTTTAAGAAAAGCAGAAACATAGCCATTTTTTTCATGCAGAGAGAACTGAATGATATGTTAGAATTACCTAATTTTAGAATGGTTATGCATATAGACCCTGAAGATTACTTTCTTATGCCTAATGGTTCATTATCCACAGCTTTGCAAGGAAAAAAAAAATTCTATTTAAATGCATCTTCCTCTGCTTTGGTCTCAGTTTCCTAAGGTTTCAAATGAAGCATAGTCTATCTAGATTAATGGTCTACAAAGCTTTTCTGTGGAAAGAAAGGAAAGAAATGGTACTTGTCTCCACATCTCCATACCAAACCACTGGGGGAATTAGTTGCACCACTGAAGCTTACTTCTCTTTTTACATATTCAAATTTTTGCTATCTTCCTTTCTAGGGGAAGGTTGAAGTAGGACATTCACAACCATGATGTGAATTTACAATTAAGGTTTACTGTGATTACTTGCGTGGCTGATGCAGTTAGAGTACCACATAATGCTTTGTGTTTTATAGGAGAATGATGTGCCATATTCTATGGCACGTTAGCGTATCATTCAATATAAATATAGTTATTTCCTGAAAATTGTGTGCAAGTTCCAAAAATAAAATAACTTACAAGACAGTAGCTTAAATAAAACATGAACTACTTTCTGATGGGGCTCACTTAGTGTCTGATTTTTAATGTTGCTTCCCCCCCAGCAATTCTTTGAGGTGGAAGAAGAGACTTTTGTGCAAGAGTCAACTACTATCAAAATGAGTGTTTTGTTAAAAAAACTGAAGGGTAGAGAAGAAGTTATTAAGGAATTAAGAGAAGAACTAGACCAATACAGAGAGTCTAGACTTCAAAAATGTGTAAGTTTCAAAGCAGTGAATAATTAATTTTAATATATATAAATAAAGTTATAATTTTCCAAAAGTTTGGCTCGAGAATAAAGGAAATACAAGTGGTATATCTTGGACATCTCTCCACAACATCAGCCAGTCCAACCTTTTTCTGCTCAATGGCATATTCCAGAAAACCCATAATTGTTATAAATAGGAGCAATATAATTGTTTTCAATTTTTATTTGTAATAGAAATGAAATCAACTATTTCCCACTGCAGAAATTGTCCTATTCTAGAAGAGCACGTAGATTTTTGTTTTAATTTTGAAGACTCCAACTCTGTTTTGCTGTTTAGATAGTTTGAAAGACACAAAGCAATCTCCATGTCGGAGGCTCCCACGAAGCACCATGGAACAGGAGGACCTTCAAGGAAAAATTCTCAAAGGGTTCCCCTGCTCCCAGTTCTCCTTATTTCCAAGGGAGCCAGAAATTGGTTAACTACTTGGACAAAGGACTGGTGGGAACAGAAATGGAAGGAGAGAGCAAGGAGAGGCTAAACTCCTGTCAAGGAGGAGAATTTTAAGGGCTCTGGAAAGTGTGGACACTGAGAGTGAATTCATTTTCATCTCAAGTCAGCTTTGAGCCACTGGCAGTGGCCCAACCACAGTTCAGAGCCACAGAGGAGTCTTTGTTATTAGATTCTAAGAGCAAGAAGCTGATTGAGTCAGAGAGGCTAGAAGAGAGGCCAGAGGAATAACAATCTTTTGAATATCAACTGGCAGGCACCACGTGCCTCATCAGTGGTACCTCTTCTCATCTCCTGGCTCAGTTTATGGAGGAGGAAGCAGAGACGGGTGGTTAAGTTACTTCCCCCAGGCACACAACTAGTACATGCTAGAGATAGCATGTGAACCGAGGTCCTGCTGAATCTGAAGCCCACAAAAGGATGTGGAGCTCTATGCTCTACAGTAAGGTGTCAAGGTTGTGATTTTCCAAATTAATTAGTTGATATGTATATATAAAATAGACTATAATATTATAATATTATAATGTACACATATATTAATACAGGTGTATACATACACCTGTAAATATTGACACACGCATAGATGTGCACAGAAAAGGTCTGAAAAATTATACATCCAAATGTCAACACTAGGAAGAAACACTTATGCTTTGCCAGTCCTTTTAAAGCAATCGATAATTTACCTAAATCTCACACTAGTAATCTTATTTAAAACTCCAAGTTTAGAAGAGAGAAGGTATTGCACTTGTATCATTCTGAAGGATTTTGTTTACTAATTGGTGAAGAAGTGTTTACTTTGTATAATCTATTAGAATTGTTTATGTTCTAAAAAAAACCTGAGTATCTTCTAAGTAAATATTGAGTGTTAGTAGCGTAGATCTAATTAAATGTTAATTCTTTTTACATGTTCTGACTGCTTTGGAAGAGGCACATCCAGTTTTTGCACTTACTTTAACCTTTTCCTGGGTCTAATTCTAGTCTTATCTTTTGGAGACAATAATTTAATAGAAAGGACTAAAACAACTGTAATAGTTTTGGCTTTTAATCTTTCCTTGGTCAAAGATATCCAGTATAGACTGACAGGGTGATTTTTGTCCATTTATTTCCCATTTGTAAAGTGCAAAGATACCTGCCTAGCTAAAAGAGATAGTTGTGAGAAGGATACCTGTTGTACTGAATGTGAATTGCTTTGAGTTCTTTGAAGAAAGCTAAGTATACAAATCCTAGTTATCATTTCGAGGAAATACACAAGTCCTTATGACCATCTAGTTTACATTCTATGAAATGCTCTGAACAGACCTCAGGACCTGTTCAGACCATCCCTATTTGGTAAATGAGCTCCTTACACTAAAGCATGAGGTCTATCTTGTAAGGTTTACATCTCGAAATGTCCTCAACCTGGTAACTGTTCTCTGTGATGCGAGAGGGGAAGGAGGATGAAGATGGGTAGCGGCTTTGTGAGGACAAGGGAAGGGGGGGGACTCCACCCTGCTGGCTCAGGAAGACATCCTGAATACCCTGGTTATTCCACTAAAATTTGTCCCCACATCACAATTTCTGTAAACACCCTAAGGTTTGAGGGAGGTGAAGATACTCCTGATTTACTGGGAGTATACATTTCTCCCGGCTCCTGAGGACCCCCACAAAATGTATGGCGCTGGTCTCCCACCTTGATTGAGGGCAGTGTAGAGCAGTCGGGACTGGTGTGCATTTCAGGAATATGGACATGAAGGCCACAAAACAGATCATGAGTTATACAAAATAAACCTATGGAGGATAATTTTTTTTTTTAATCCTCTAAGATTTCCTAAAACTCCATGCCACCGAGGATCTGAAAGAGATCTTTTTAAATTTGAAATTTCATCTTATACAACTGCTCCCTCTGGTGGTATAAAAAAGCTTGAGACACCAAGCATCTGCGATTAGATTTGGAAAACAGAATTTGGAGAACCAAAGGGAGAATTTCAAAGTCGCAATGGAGATAACTTGAAACCACTTGAAATAAGCAAGCTGAATAAGCAATAGGGAAACACTTTAGTTCATTCTTACTGACAGTCAAATTATATGAATAGCTTTGTAGTTAATAAGTAGTCATAACATCTCTCTAGAATGGTTTTTGAGGAAAATCTGATGAGAATGTGATCGCAAAGGGAAAGTTTAATAAACCGCTAGCTTAAATCATATTTATAACAAAATGGAAATCGGGAAAGGGAGCTCTTTAAGTTATAGAAGCCTCATCTCTCCAGGCTTGATGTTGAATATCCCTCCGAGCACCGTCACTCAAGGACTGAGCGTCTTTTCCAGTTTAGTTCCGTAGGAAACGGTCGTGACTTAGCCGCATGTCGCTGTGGTTCTCCGGTTGTCGTGCGCTCCATTGATCAGTCCCCTTGAGGGTTGCAAACGGAGGCTGGGCTGCCAGAGCGCATGCGCAGGCATGCGCGGGTCTGCCCGCACACGTGCACGTGCGTTTTAATTGCAACTGACTTCATTTTTTCCCCTTACCCTCCCATAAATGAGCTGTGCAACCATCACCATCCCCCCGCTCCGCCCCTCGAGAAGGGAACATAACTGCTTGTTGCTGACAGCTCTGAAACAGAGCTGTCCGTCAAGAGTGGCAACTCTGCAGGGCTGCACTGCCCCAGTGCGCCACTTTCCTGGCTGTCACTCACCGGGAGAGCCCCTGCTCTTCTCCGTGACTGTCAGGCAGCACGGGCATGCATCAAAACCCTCCTGCACCCCCCAGCAGCAAACTGAGATGTCCAAGTACTGTACGGGGAGCCTGCAGAATTGAGACACCAATATGGCAGAAGGGGGACTGCTGAGAGGCACATGCAGGGCTCTAAACAGTACTCCTCAGACTTCATTGTGTGTATGGATCCCCCGCGGCTCTGGTTAAGATACAGATTCTGACAGTAGGTCTGGGCTGGGGCCCGAGAGTCTGCGTTTCCCATAAGCTCCTGGGTGAGGCCGGGGCTCAGGGTCTGTGGACCACACTTTGAGTAGCAAGGCTCTACAGTACACCAAGTCTACAAAAACGATTCTTTCAAGATCTGTTTAGGATTCCGAAACCGGGGAACGACGATTCTGCACATCTCGTCAACGTTCACCAGAAAACTAGTGCCTAAGCGACCGCGGGAAGTCCTCGTTTTCACAGCGTGATAGAAAAACTTTACCTTGGCGAGTTCCTTTCGAAACTTAAAATTCCAGAATGATTGTGGATCACACACCATCTCTCTTCAGCTACGGTGCGGCTTTAAATAGCTACATCTAGTTAACCACCTTTTAATGATCTCCATCCGTTTTAACCTTGGTTTGTTAACGCAGTTTATTTTAAAGAAGTCTCATGGTTTAAATAAGCAAAAACTAGTGGTGCGGGCAGATGGTAGAAGGAACACCACCACAAAACCTGCCGCTCAGAGTGTAACAGATGACCGTGGTAGCCCAGAACTATCCCTTTGTTCGTTTTGCTAATGAGTGTCCTCATTGCTGTTGGGAGTCTGAATAGTTAATTACGTGCAGTTCCGGCAGCTGACAGATGGTGGGGACAGAGCTAAAGATTAACCTCACAAGCACGGGAGCTGTATAGATGGATAGGAAGAAAGACCGTCCAGATGAATGTGTTTTCCTTGTTTCCTGCTTTTATACGAGAGTTTTAGAAAACGCATTGAGGTATTAGCTGCTACCACTTATACATTTCATGCTTCGTGTGATGAATTCAAATAGTTCTTGTTTAGTTTATGATAATGAGTGCTCATATCATTCACTGTGGTCATTCATATTCTGCCAGTTAGGAAATGTATGCTTAAGCCTTTGGAGACAAATATGGTTTGTTTGTTTGTTTGTTTTTGTTTAAAAACCATTTTTAGTCTCTAAGTACCTTCTGTGATGGTTTCAAATTGAGCCACGTGGGACTAGAAATTAATGATTGGGATTCTTCCTTTATTAAAACAGTGCTGTTTATTAACTATTAGATTTGTTAGTTCTCATGGATTAAGAATGAGTTGGGCTCAAATAATGTAAATGAAATGGTGGATCAAAATCATAAAGATTTGTATTGGGTATAGTGCAAAACTTAACATTGTTTTAAAAATTAACTCTGATAAGACTAACTTTATTAGTAGGTGGCTTCTTATTGAATGTACTGGGTTTATTAAATGTACTGCAAAAATTGTAGCCACTTCTTTTTCTTTTGAGACATTATGGTCACAGAGTAAAACATTTCAATAATTTACTTTCAGATCTCTCTAAGGTTAAATAAAAATACGGTTTCAAAAGGAACCCAGTATGTTGGGAAGGGAGATTTTGTTTTTGAGAGGAGATCTCATTTTTTTGTATTAGCAATCATGGCATTGCTGCAAAAAGAATACATTATAATTGGTCTGAAGATTAAAGTTCAAAAGTACTGTTAACCATATGAATTTTGAAGCAAGGCATATAGAACTTTCTATCTCTTTTAGCACAATAATAGAATGACTTTTCAGCCTACTCCTTAATATTTTGAGATTGTGTGATCGTTTAATATTTTACCATCACGAAGTAAAAAGTTCTGCACCAGCTTCCCCAATCCATTACATATTAATTTTTTTAAAAATGTGTGGCAGTAAAACCTCGACAGCCATAAGCGAGAGTCTATTCAGATGTTTTTCAATAGCTTTGAAACAGACAAGAAGAAGAAGAAGAAAGGAAGAGTAGCTGTCCCAATAAGCTTCTATTGCGTAAGAAAAAGTCTCTCCCATAATGGACATGGCAAGATTTAAACAAAAGACGCACATAATAAAAATGTAAATGAGTTTGCTTTACTACAACTATAACTTTAAAGTCCTTTGTTGTAAGTTATCCTGAAACCTTCTTACAAGGTAATCGCTGTTTGCATAGAGATTTAAACTGAAGTCTTCAATAGCATTAAACGCCTGCACAGTCCCCAGTGTGACAGGCATGCAAAGCCATGTTAATGTTCAGAATATGAATTGCCTCTAGGTGGCTCCTCCACCAAGCCGAAAACCAACTGTGTGGATATCCGTGCGCCTGATGGACTCCATGCGGCTCCCAGGCTGAACACGTCACCGCTTTGACATGTGATGTGCTCCTCATGACACTGGCAGCGCTGACACTGGGAAATGCCACAAAGGCAACAAGCCCCCTCCTTAGCCGTGCACTTTGCCACCCCCTGGCGCTGCCCGTCCCGGTCCCCCCAGCCTGCCTAGTTACAGGCGGACAGCGCTTCAGACACACACAGAGGGAAGTGTGGGTGGAGGGGCCCCAGCTGCCTCCCCGGACGCAGCCTCCATAATGAATTGACCTGAATGATGAGGGCACACAAACAGTATGATATGCATTATTCCTGTCAATAAAATGTCCCCATGTGCTGTGGTCTTTGTACAGAATGTACTGCAGCCTTTCTTCCAGCGAGCTCTATTTAATCTCCTTCCTTTTTACTATTCATATTATAAGTGTGTAATAGAATTCAGAAAATTATATGATAGCTCTTCTGCATCTGTATTGTCTTGTGTTGCATATTTAAATCCTTGGCTTTCTGCTTAGAAATACGGAATTCCCCATCTTTCAGGACACTTTTGCCAGAGAGAGGATGCTAGAGAGGGAAAATTTGGAGTCCAAAGTGGCAAACAAGAGACTGCTTCAGATCACTTCAGAACTCGAAGAACCAATCCGACTCAATCTAAAGGAAAATTCAGTATTAGGTAACCTTTTACAGTCATTTTTGAGAAAACCCTATGCATTGGGCACTTCATAAAATCCATAGCGGTGTTTGTCTTCACCAAACATACGTTTGCTTGGTTATTTACATGTATAAGATCAGTTGGATTTACATGTATAAGATCGGTTTGATTTTTATTGAAGATGGCATTCCTTGCTTGGGAAAGAGGGTTTATTTGTGGTTATATTTTTGAGCCATGCCATTCTAACTCAGGGTGTTTGTTTTCCCCCCAAGACAAACATTGACCTTTGAAAAATGTACTAAGATTTCACCTAGAAATATAAATGGACAGAGACTTTTGCTGATTTCTGTTTCATATGCTTGCTTGATTATCTAAAATTTATAACCTTTAAATACTTAAGCACATAGACTGGGGTATCCTTTATGGAGGAACAGAGTTAGCCCTTCAGAAAAATATGGCACTACTTACTACGGAACTATCTTCAATTTTGGATACAAATTTAAAGCACAAATCTTCATGTGTATGCCTCATACTCCCCTTTTTTACATACCTTAAACGTTGGCAAAAGGTGCATTTAAATCACCAAAGTTAGACTGCTTTAAAGTCTTTTTTCACTTACTGTTATCTTTGTATTTCTGTTACCTACATGGTGTTCCCCTTACCTGCAGTGATGAAAAGCGATAAAAAAAAAAAA
>NW_025409909.1:0-10303 GCF_002201575.2 Neomonachus schauinslandi
GACATTTTTCCAAAGAAGACATCCAAATGGCCAACAGACACATGAAACAGTGCTCAACATCGCTCGGCATCAGGGAAATCCAAATCAAAACCTCAATGAGATACCACCTCACACCAGTCAGAATGGCTAAAATTAACAAGTCAGGAAACGACAGATGTTGGCGAGGATGTGGAGAAAGGGGAACCCTTCTACACTGTTGGTGGGAATGCAAGCTGGTGCAGCCACTCTGGAAAACAGTGTGGAGGTTCCCCAAAAAGTTGAAAATAGAGCTACCCTATGACCCAGCAATTGCACTACTGGGTATTTACCCCAAAGATACAAATGTAGTGATCCAAAGGGGTATGTGCACCCCAAAGTTTATAGCAGCAATGTCCACAATAGCCAAACTATGGAAAGAGCCATGATGTCCATCAACAGATGAATGGATAAAGAAGATGTGGTATATATATACAATGGAATATTATGCAGCCATCAAAAAAAAAAACAAACCACGAAATCTTGCCATTTGCAACGACGTGGATGGAACTAGAGGGTATTATGCTAAGCGAAATAAGTCAATCAGAGAAAGACATGTATCATATGATCTCACTAATATGAGGAATTCTTAGTCTCAGGAAACAAACTGAGGGTTCCTGGAGTGGTGGGGGGTGGGAGGGATAGGGTGGCTGGGTGATAGACATTGGGGAGAGTATGTGTTATGGTGAGTGCTGTGAATTGTGTAAGACTGATGAATCACAGACCTGTACCTCTGAAACAAATAATATATGTTAAAAAAAAAAAAAGAAGATACTAGAAAGGGAAAAATGAAGGGGGGGAATTGGAGTGGGAGACGAACCATGAGAGACTATGAACTCTGAGAAACAAACTGAGGGTTCTAGAGGGGAGGGGGTGGGGGGATGGGTTAGCCTGGTGATGGATATTAAAGAGGGCACATATTGAATGGAGCACTGGGTGTTATACGCAAACAATGAATCATGGAACACTACATCAAAAACTAATGATGTAATGTATGGTGATTAACATAACATAATAAAATAAAATTAAAAAAAAAAGACTACAACATTAACTCCTGCCTGAGTTTCCAACCTGCTGGCCTACCCTACAAATTTCAGGTTTGCCAGCCCCAATAATTGCATGAGCCAATTCCATAAAAAATATGTATATGCCTATATATCTTTATTTATATATGTTTATATATTATATATATCATACACACACATATCTATCTCCCATTGGTTCTGTTTCTCTTGTGAACCTTGACTGATACCTCCGCAAAATTCCTTCACTTGGCCTACTTGAATACTTGATGGCCAACTCACAGATGGGTCTATCTCAGAGTTTCAAACTCTGCAATTTAAATCTCCCTACATTCAACTAAATCATAAGATATGAAAACCAAAGATCATGTTTTTCATATTCCATGTATGAAGTCATGTGGCATTTGTGATAAGAACCGTACTTTCTGGCTTTAGAAATATACTTTGTTGGAATTTTTGGTTATGAGAAAAGAGAAAAAACAAAATACGTGAGGAGTAAACCAGTTTGGTTATCAATAAATTAATTGGCCTGACAGCTTTAGAAAAGATTAGTAATTAATTTCTCCTTTGGATAAAAAAAGAAAAAAACTTAGTTCAACACATAGATGGAAAGAAGTCAAGAACTAAATTCCATTTTTGTCTAACTGTCTTAATAACTTTTCTGGCTTGTTTTGTTTTTTTGTTTGTTTGTTTGTTTAAGATTTTATTTAGTCATTTGACAGAGAGAGACACAGTGAAAGAGGGAACACAAGCAGGGGGAGAGGCAGAGGGAGAAGCAGTCAGAGGGAGAAGCAGGCTTCCCACCGAGCAGGGAGCCCGATTACGGGCCCAACCCCAGAACCCTGGGATCATGACCTGAGCCAAAGGCAGACACCCAATGACTGAGCCACCCAGGCGCCCCTTGTTTTGTTTTTTAAACAAAGAGAAGCTGTAGGAGCAAGGAGGCAGTGAGAAGTATCTTCTTGTTGGCACATTTCATCTAATTTCTGGTGTTGAGAACCAGTAGAATAAGAGGGTCAAGTTAGCATTTATAGCAGGTAGGAGAACCCATTTGTAGTGTCCAAGTATCTAGTGATTTGAAGGGGACATTCTTTTTTCCCATGACAATTGTTTATTATAAAGGTGAACCCTGATCCTCATGATGGGCTTATCGGTAGAATTTTTGGTAGCGAGCACAGCATCAAGACAGCCAAACTTTTTGGATTTGTAGTATGGGGGATTAGCTACCAGCAGGGTCCAGTCGTACTGGATAAGATGTCTTTGCTCTCTGAAGGTGACATTCTTGAATCAAATTTCCCTCCAGAGATGATCTGGATTAGTTCAGTGATCATCAACATTTTTGCAGATGCAACAAAGTCTCTTTTTATAACAATTCCACATCCTGAGATGTTACATCATATTTATGCTGAGAGAGCATCCCCAACATGTGCTCTTGACTCAAGAAAAAATTTAGCAGAACTAATGATCCCCCCAAAATGATGCTGTGGCTCATGCTAACCCCACAGTGCCTGGAAATAGCTCAGAAGATTCATTTCTTTGTTCATTTGTCAAACAAATATTTTAGAGACTTTTTTTTTCTCTTCATTTTCAGGACAGAGGAAGGAAGAAAAGCACAGGAACTGTTTTAAAAGATCGAAAGTTTTGGGCGCCTGGGTGGCTCAGTTGGTTAGGTGACTGCCTTCAGCTCAGGTCATGATCCTGGGGTCCTGGGATTGAGTCCCACATTGGGCTCCCCCTGCTCTGCAGGGAGCCTGCTTCTCCCTCTGCCTCTGCCTGTTGCTCCCTGCTGCTTGTGCGCTCTCTCTCTGTCAAATAAATAAATAAAATCTTTAATAAATAAAAAAAATAAAAGATCTAAACTTTGAGTAGAGACATGTCAGTTTTAAATTAAACAATTGACTAAAAAAACTTCAAGTTAAGAGTCTAGTATTGTATGACTTAGACTTTTTAGCTTCCTAACAGCTCATTGCACTTCAAATGTGCATTAAAATAATTATGGAATTCATTACCTGAAATGTAGCCCAATTATCAACTGAACTGCATTGGAAAATCACAAAGTAAGCTCAAGAATACCATAATAATAGTATAACAATGGAGAACTGAAAATTTGGGGGTAGGATTTAAACACATTAATAACTCTGTCTCAAAAAACACCATAAAAATTCAGTTTTTTTGCCTTATGTTTTCAAGTGAAATTTGATTTGACCTTTTTCTTAAAGATCAAAATTTGCCAAGCAACCAAGTTTGTAGGTCCCCTGTTAGTCTTTATGATAAATTTTAGTGGTGTATGATTATAAGAGCCAGAATCTACACAAAAACAGGAATTTGTCTGGTTTCTATTGTGGAAAGTTCCATTTCTGAGTCTCATCTTAACCTTACCACCAGTCTACCACAATTTTAATGTTATAACATTCTGGAAAGGCACAAGGAGCTAGCAAAATAAGGTGTCAAGCACTTTCTTAGCACTCAAACATTTTGTTAAGTTGAACGAGTAAGTAAGAATTAATGAAATTTGGATGGTGTTGGGAATTCTAAAATGTTTTTGATAGGGGCACTAGATCATTACCTTAACCTGAAATTCAGTTACCATGAAGGCTATGGCGCTACATGTAAATCAAGACTCCATGCATGGGATCTGAATCTACTCCAAACAAAGACATAATGTTGCCACAGTTTTCCCATTTGTGGAAAGTAAATAATATGTGGGAGATAAAAGAAATAATGAAACAGACTTGGTTATATTGTAAATATCAAAAATATTCTCATTTCATAGAATAACATGTATTAAGTCCCTAAGAATAGCATCTTGACATATTGACGATAGCATGCTGGCATATGATAGACACTTGAATGTTTGCTAAAAAATATTAAACAAGCATGTGGTTGTTTTTATGTAATGGAGAAAACTTTTTCAGATTCTTGCATTATTCAGCAGTTGTTGGTGCATGTAGCACAAAAATTGGTATTTCAGTTCAGTTCCAGTTGAAGTAACTGTCCAGCATTGGAGGTCCAGTCATACATTGGTTTTGCATTAGCTATGCATTAATGGGAGATTGTTTGGCAACAGTGTCAACTCTGGACCCTCAAATAATTTATATATAGAGTCACTCTATTCATTGTTGAATTGAAAATGCTACAGATGAATTTGCAGCAGAGAGACCCTCCCTCTCTTTTTACGACAGAAAGGAGGGAATTGCTGGGGCAGGATTTGCAACTTAGTAGCAGCTAAAGCCTTGCCAAGAGCCTGTCCCAGGAGTAGCTGCTGTGAGGACTAGTCATCACTCCCACTTGGGAAGTGGTGGGAGTGGTAGCTAAGAATCTCTCAGCTTGGCCCACATCCCAGGAGGAGGGAGGATACTGGAAGCTGAAGGAGTGTGATGGGTGAGAAATGAGAAATGAGAAAAACTGGCATGTAGCTGTGCTGTCAGCTCCCGAAAAGCTGGGCTCTTCTCAAGTGTCACCAAGGAGAACTGGAGACAAGGTCTATAAACAACCACGGTTATAATAAGAGGCTAAGAAACAAGACTCAGTCAAAAGGTTTAAGGAACTGGGATGAGTTATTCTAAAGAAGGGAAGCTGAGAAAGATGTATTGGGGGCTACTCATGACTCAGTAGGAAAAAATAATTCTACAGTTGACTGAGTGCTTTTGCAACAAAGCCAGGCATTTTCACATACTTGACTGCCATTTTAATAGTAACCCTATGAAGAATCGTCTTATGGATGAGGAAAATGAGGCTCTCAAAAGTTAAGCAACTTACTCACATCACACAGCTAATATGGATAGAGCTGGGATTTTCTGCCAAGTCAGCCTGACTGCCACAGTCTTTCCCTACAGGGCAGTGACTGCTCTAGAAAGTTTCCTACTCATAGATGGATCTGCTTACAAGCCCAGAGATGAGGCTCTAACAGGGTAGGAGAGTAGTCCGTATACATATTCTATGCCCACCTCTAGATGCCTTCTGTCTGCTAATGGCAACACAAATTACACCTGTCTCCCACACTCCCTACCCAACATGGTTGCACACTTGTTGCCAGACTAGAAGGACTTTCAATTCAAATCTAAGTGACTCCAAAACTTAATGATGGTTTTACACACACACACACACACACCTCCCTCAAAGCTTTTGGATTGAGGTCATATACTTCAATAAAACAGCCAGTGCTCTCTAATAAAGAAGCAAAGGACTCTGACTTGGCCAGTGTTAGAGTTAGATAAGAAAATAAAATAAGTCACTACAAAGGTGCTTCAGGCAGAGACTAATAATAATAACTCCATAACAGTCCCCCTCACCACATCCTGGGGCCAGGGGTAGCACCATTATAGTATGATGTTAGCTTGTATCTAAAACTAGAGAAAGGCAGAGAGGAACTTGGGGTCGCCTGGTCCAGTTCTTTTTTAAGATTTTATTTATTTATTTGACAGAGAGAGAGAGAACAAGCAGGAGGAGAGCAGCAGAGGCAGCGGGGGCTCCGATGCAGGGCTCGATCCCAGGACTCTAGGATCATGACCTGAGCCGAAGGCAGATGCTTTACTGACTGAGCCACCCAGGCGCCCCTCACCTGGTCCAGTTTTTACATCAGTCATGAGGAATCTCCCACCAAATAATCTTGGTTTAGACAAAAATAGGATTAGTGTCTGTATTTCCCAACTACTCCAAGATACTCCCACCAGGCTCCCATACAGTATTAGTCTTTCCCAGGTCCCAGAAGATGTCATTTATTTATTCTCATTCATTCCCATTAATTCAATTTCTTCAGGCCAAGTTCTATTCTCTATCATCCTTCCTTTCTACTCCACCTCCCAAGTCTAGTTCCACGTACTCTATGCTCCAGCCCCACCACACACCCTGCTGTTTTCTGAACACTCCATGCATGATCACACCTGTGGACTTCTGCTCATGCACTTTCTTGGGCTTGGAATTCCCCTACTGCTTAAAATGGCAAACTCCTCTTCATCCTTCAAAGCCCAGCTCAAAACAGTCATCTCTGTGAAAACTTCCAAACCTTGTGCTCATGGCAATTAATATGTAAATAGTGTGGCTTTTATGATAATGTTACAATTTCCTACTTCCAAACTAATACATATCTTTATTACACAGACTGATATGAGCAACTGTACCACTTTCTCATCTCTGTGTTTTTTCCCTTTCTCTGTTGTTTGACATCAGGGTCACTTTCCTTTAGAAAGTACTTGTGAATCTAGAGCTCTGAGAGGGGTCTTGTGGGAGTCTGGAGAATGGGAAGCAGGAAGCTGATGTCTTGGGATTTGCTCTGGGTTTAAGGCAGACAAAAGTAATGAGGACCTTGGGTTTCTATTTAGACCATATTCCCCCACGTTACCAGTCTTGGAAAAGCAGCAGCAGTTGAGTGCAGAAACCCTTCCCATAAATGTATCCTTTCTTTGTTTGAACAGTCGTGAGGACTGAACTTTCACAGGAGAGTGAAAAAAACCTCAACCTCTGCCACAGTCACATTTAATTAATATTTGCCACATTTACTTGAACTGAAGAAAACTTTCTGACATATACAAATTTAAGTTCTTCATCCAGATCTGGTCTTAAATATCACTTGCTTATACAAACCCCCAAAACTCCTTTACCGCTGGCCCCAACGGGTTCTTGGGGCAAAGTCCCTGAAGGGTCCCTGTTATATGAAAAGGATTAGACTATTACTAACCATTACCCCCATGGCCCTGATTCATTTATTTAACTGACTAGTTAGTTAGCCAGCAGCTGGGGAATGATGAAAAGGAAATTAAGATGCTTAGGGAATAGATTTGGAATGCCTGAAAGTTCAGGCATTGTCTGGGAAAGAAGACATCATAGAAAAATGTTTTGAGAAACTCTAATGGGGAAATTCTGCAGTGTACATAAGTGGGAGGAAGGTATTAGGAGTCTGGAGGTGACTAGGAAGGAGGTGAGACTAGAAAAAATAAAAATTGAACATTGAGAAACACCTAGATCAGCTTTGCTTGACTTCTCAGATTTTCCCTAGCCATGACCTAGCTTACCATATGTCTATGCCCTTAAGCTTCTAACCACCAGTCAGAGAAGTGGGCACATGACTTGTAAAAGCCTGAATGAGCCCACTCTCATCTAAGGACCCATTATGTTCTCCCTCCCCAAGTGATCAGGGATCATGGCACCACGGGGAATTAGGACTCCCCATAACCTAAGCTCCCAGCTGGTCTAGTCCTTCTAGAAGAAGACAAGAAAGTCAAATCTCAAAGAACTTACAGAAATTACTCAAGGTCACACTGAAGCCCTAAATCTCCTATTAGGCTTTTATACACAGTGCTGTCTTGATATCTTTACAAAACAAACAAAACTAAGAGGTTTATATAAAAAAATATTTTTCTATTAAAGCACTACATTTTTAAGGGCAATATCTTTCCTCTCAACTCTTAAACATTTCTTTATAGGTTATAGCCTCCCTTTTGCCCCAAACAAACCATCTCATCCTTAAACCCCTAACGATGGTGTTTTGCTGATCGTACCTACTGAGTCCACAATGTTTTAGTGTATTCACATGCAGCATAATTTGGTGACCTGAGTTCAAATCCTGACTAAACTCTATAGTAGCTACAACCTCTCTGAGTCTCAGTTTCCTCTTTTGTAAAATGAGAGTAATCATATTTACCTCATGGAGTTTTTGTGGAGATTAAATCTAAAGTGCACAGAAAGCTTTTAGTACAGTGTCAGACATTAATTCTCATTAATGCTAATATTATTTACATGCTCTTTCTTTTACTTATATTACTTAGCTTCCACATAATATTGCTTTTATATTAGGTACCTAGTTTCCACCCCTTCTTGGCATGTCTTGCTTGGCTTGTTTTGGATCTGTCATTCATTTACAAGGACCTATTATGTGCCTGGTACTGCTCCTAATAATGGGGATGTGAAAAATAAAGCAGACACAGCTCTTTGCTTTAGAATATTCTTTCAGGTGACTGCTCACTGATGGAGGCTCTCTGATCACTCTACTCTGACAACATTCTGCTTTTAACATGACAGGTGTGAAATCTACTTTATGTCCACATTTCAGTACAAAAAAAGGTATTCTGGATGCTATTATTTGGGGTATTGATTAGCACTGCTTTACCAAAATCAAAATGACAATAACTTAAGCAAAACAGAAGGTTTTTTCCGCTCTCACGTGGAAGTCTAAGCTGTTAGATGGTTGGAGCGGGGGTGGGGGAGGGGGGGATGAGGTCATAAGTCTGCTACTTGCATTGTCTAGGGATCATGGTTGCCTCTAATTTATTGCTTCCATACTCCCCTAGCTGTAGTCTTCATATATTGGTGAAAGCTGGCTCTTACAACCACATCCACTCCCAGAGAAAGTGGAGGACAAGCATGACTTTAAGGGCATGACTTGGGAATTGCACATTCCCATCCCATGAACCAGAACTCAATCTTATGGCCACACTTAGCTGCAGGGGAGGTTGGGAAATGTAGTCTCTCACTGGGAAACCACATGCCCAGCTAAAACTTAAAGGGAAAGTAGATATTGAAGGTCAACTCTTGGTACCTGCTGCAAACAGAGAGGTGGCTCTCCTGTGAAGGATACTAGCCAACCAGTTAGAACATCAGAGATACAAGAGCCTCACTAAACCATGGATAAGAATGACTCCACTGTCAATGGAAGGAAAACTTCCAAACTCGTTTTATGAGGCCATCATTACCTTGATCCCAAACCCAGACAAAGACCCCATCAAAAAGGAGAAATACAGACCAATATCCCTGATGAACATGGATGCAAAAATTCTCACCAAAATACTAGCCAATAGGATCCAACAGTACATTAAAAGGGTTATTCACCATGACCAAGGGGGATTTATTCCTGGGCTGCATGGTTGGCCCAACATCCACAAATCAATCAATGTAATACAATACATTAATAAAAGAAAGAACAAGAACCATATGATCCTCTCAATAGATGCAGAAAAAGCATTTGACAAAGTACAGCATCCTTTCTTGATTAAAACTCTTCAGAGTGTAGGGATAGAGGGTACATACCTCAATATCATAAAAGCCATCTATGAAAAACTCACAGTGAATATCATTCTCAATGGGGAAAAACTAAGAGCTTTTCCCTTAAGGTCAGGAACACGGCAGGGATGTCCACTATCAGCACCACGCTCTAACCAACTGAGCTAACCGGCCAGCTAGGGAGGTCCACTATCACCACTGCTAGTCAACATAGTCCTAGAAATACTAGCCACAGCAATCAGACAACAAAAAGAAATAAAAGGCATCCAAATTGGCAAAGAAGTCAAACTCTCACTCTTTGCAGATGATATGATAATTTATGTGGAAAACCCCAAAGACTCCACCCCAAAACTGCTAGAATTCATACAGGAATTCAGTAAAGTGGCAGGATATAAAATCAATGCACAGAACTCAGTTGCATTTCTCTACACCAACAACAAGACAGAAGAAAGAGAAATTAAGGAGTCAATCCCATTTACAATTGCACCCAAAACCATAAGATACCTAGGAATAAATCTAACCAAAGAGGCAAAGAATCTGTACTCAGAAAACTATAGAATACTCATGAAAGAAATTGAGGAAGACACAAAGAAATGGAAAAATGTTCCATGCTCATGGATTAGAAGAACAAATATTGTGAAAATGTCAATGCTACCTAGAGCCATCTACACATTTAATGCAATCTCTATCAAAATACCATCAACTTTTTTCACAGAGCTAGAACAAATAATCCTAAAATTTGTATGGAACCAGAAAAGCCCCCAAATAGCTAGAGGGAAGTTGAAAAAGAAAAGCAAAGCTGGTGGCATCAAAATTCCGGACTTCAAGCTCTATTACAAAGCTGTAATCATCAAGACAGTATGGTATTGGCACAAAAACATGCACATAGATCAGTGGAACAGAATAGAGAGCCCAGAAATGGACCCTCAACTCTATGGTCAACTAATCATCAACAAAGCAGGAAAGAATGTCCAATGGAAAAAAGACAGTGTCTTCAACAAGTGGTGTTGAGAAAATTGGACAGCCACATGCAGAAGAATCAAACTGGACCATTTCCTTACAAGACACACAAAAATACACTCAAAATGGAGGAAAGACCTAAATGTAAGACAGGAGTCCATCAAAATCCTAGAGGAGAACACAGGCAGCAACCTCTTCGACCTCGGCAACTTTTTCCTAGAAACATCGCCAAAGGCAAGATAAGCAAGAGCAAAAATGAACTACTGGGACTTCATCAAGATAAAAAGCTTTTGCACAGCAAAGGAAACAGT
>NW_025409910.1:0-10303 GCF_002201575.2 Neomonachus schauinslandi
GACATTTTTCCAAAGAAGACATCCAAATGGCCAACAGACACATGAAACAGTGCTCAACATCGCTCGGCATCAGGGAAATCCAAATCAAAACCTCAATGAGATACCACCTCACACCAGTCAGAATGGCTAAAATTAACAAGTCAGGAAACGACAGATGTTGGCGAGGATGTGGAGAAAGGGGAACCCTTCTACACTGTTGGTGGGAATGCAAGCTGGTGCAGCCACTCTGGAAAACAGTGTGGAGGTTCCCCAAAAAGTTGAAAATAGAGCTACCCTATGACCCAGCAATTGCACTACTGGGTATTTACCCCAAAGATACAAATGTAGTGATCCAAAGGGGTATGTGCACCCCAAAGTTTATAGCAGCAATGTCCACAATAGCCAAACTATGGAAAGAGCCATGATGTCCATCAACAGATGAATGGATAAAGAAGATGTGGTATATATATACAATGGAATATTATGCAGCCATCAAAAAAAAAAACAAACCACGAAATCTTGCCATTTGCAACGACGTGGATGGAACTAGAGGGTATTATGCTAAGCGAAATAAGTCAATCAGAGAAAGACATGTATCATATGATCTCACTAATATGAGGAATTCTTAGTCTCAGGAAACAAACTGAGGGTTCCTGGAGTGGTGGGGGGTGGGAGGGATAGGGTGGCTGGGTGATAGACATTGGGGAGAGTATGTGTTATGGTGAGTGCTGTGAATTGTGTAAGACTGATGAATCACAGACCTGTACCTCTGAAACAAATAATATATGTTAAAAAAAAAAAAAGAAGATACTAGAAAGGGAAAAATGAAGGGGGGGAATTGGAGTGGGAGACGAACCATGAGAGACTATGAACTCTGAGAAACAAACTGAGGGTTCTAGAGGGGAGGGGGTGGGGGGATGGGTTAGCCTGGTGATGGATATTAAAGAGGGCACATATTGAATGGAGCACTGGGTGTTATACGCAAACAATGAATCATGGAACACTACATCAAAAACTAATGATGTAATGTATGGTGATTAACATAACATAATAAAATAAAATTAAAAAAAAAAGACTACAACATTAACTCCTGCCTGAGTTTCCAACCTGCTGGCCTACCCTACAAATTTCAGGTTTGCCAGCCCCAATAATTGCATGAGCCAATTCCATAAAAAATATGTATATGCCTATATATCTTTATTTATATATGTTTATATATTATATATATCATACACACACATATCTATCTCCCATTGGTTCTGTTTCTCTTGTGAACCTTGACTGATACCTCCGCAAAATTCCTTCACTTGGCCTACTTGAATACTTGATGGCCAACTCACAGATGGGTCTATCTCAGAGTTTCAAACTCTGCAATTTAAATCTCCCTACATTCAACTAAATCATAAGATATGAAAACCAAAGATCATGTTTTTCATATTCCATGTATGAAGTCATGTGGCATTTGTGATAAGAACCGTACTTTCTGGCTTTAGAAATATACTTTGTTGGAATTTTTGGTTATGAGAAAAGAGAAAAAACAAAATACGTGAGGAGTAAACCAGTTTGGTTATCAATAAATTAATTGGCCTGACAGCTTTAGAAAAGATTAGTAATTAATTTCTCCTTTGGATAAAAAAAGAAAAAAACTTAGTTCAACACATAGATGGAAAGAAGTCAAGAACTAAATTCCATTTTTGTCTAACTGTCTTAATAACTTTTCTGGCTTGTTTTGTTTTTTTGTTTGTTTGTTTGTTTAAGATTTTATTTAGTCATTTGACAGAGAGAGACACAGTGAAAGAGGGAACACAAGCAGGGGGAGAGGCAGAGGGAGAAGCAGTCAGAGGGAGAAGCAGGCTTCCCACCGAGCAGGGAGCCCGATTACGGGCCCAACCCCAGAACCCTGGGATCATGACCTGAGCCAAAGGCAGACACCCAATGACTGAGCCACCCAGGCGCCCCTTGTTTTGTTTTTTAAACAAAGAGAAGCTGTAGGAGCAAGGAGGCAGTGAGAAGTATCTTCTTGTTGGCACATTTCATCTAATTTCTGGTGTTGAGAACCAGTAGAATAAGAGGGTCAAGTTAGCATTTATAGCAGGTAGGAGAACCCATTTGTAGTGTCCAAGTATCTAGTGATTTGAAGGGGACATTCTTTTTTCCCATGACAATTGTTTATTATAAAGGTGAACCCTGATCCTCATGATGGGCTTATCGGTAGAATTTTTGGTAGCGAGCACAGCATCAAGACAGCCAAACTTTTTGGATTTGTAGTATGGGGGATTAGCTACCAGCAGGGTCCAGTCGTACTGGATAAGATGTCTTTGCTCTCTGAAGGTGACATTCTTGAATCAAATTTCCCTCCAGAGATGATCTGGATTAGTTCAGTGATCATCAACATTTTTGCAGATGCAACAAAGTCTCTTTTTATAACAATTCCACATCCTGAGATGTTACATCATATTTATGCTGAGAGAGCATCCCCAACATGTGCTCTTGACTCAAGAAAAAATTTAGCAGAACTAATGATCCCCCCAAAATGATGCTGTGGCTCATGCTAACCCCACAGTGCCTGGAAATAGCTCAGAAGATTCATTTCTTTGTTCATTTGTCAAACAAATATTTTAGAGACTTTTTTTTTCTCTTCATTTTCAGGACAGAGGAAGGAAGAAAAGCACAGGAACTGTTTTAAAAGATCGAAAGTTTTGGGCGCCTGGGTGGCTCAGTTGGTTAGGTGACTGCCTTCAGCTCAGGTCATGATCCTGGGGTCCTGGGATTGAGTCCCACATTGGGCTCCCCCTGCTCTGCAGGGAGCCTGCTTCTCCCTCTGCCTCTGCCTGTTGCTCCCTGCTGCTTGTGCGCTCTCTCTCTGTCAAATAAATAAATAAAATCTTTAATAAATAAAAAAAATAAAAGATCTAAACTTTGAGTAGAGACATGTCAGTTTTAAATTAAACAATTGACTAAAAAAACTTCAAGTTAAGAGTCTAGTATTGTATGACTTAGACTTTTTAGCTTCCTAACAGCTCATTGCACTTCAAATGTGCATTAAAATAATTATGGAATTCATTACCTGAAATGTAGCCCAATTATCAACTGAACTGCATTGGAAAATCACAAAGTAAGCTCAAGAATACCATAATAATAGTATAACAATGGAGAACTGAAAATTTGGGGGTAGGATTTAAACACATTAATAACTCTGTCTCAAAAAACACCATAAAAATTCAGTTTTTTTGCCTTATGTTTTCAAGTGAAATTTGATTTGACCTTTTTCTTAAAGATCAAAATTTGCCAAGCAACCAAGTTTGTAGGTCCCCTGTTAGTCTTTATGATAAATTTTAGTGGTGTATGATTATAAGAGCCAGAATCTACACAAAAACAGGAATTTGTCTGGTTTCTATTGTGGAAAGTTCCATTTCTGAGTCTCATCTTAACCTTACCACCAGTCTACCACAATTTTAATGTTATAACATTCTGGAAAGGCACAAGGAGCTAGCAAAATAAGGTGTCAAGCACTTTCTTAGCACTCAAACATTTTGTTAAGTTGAACGAGTAAGTAAGAATTAATGAAATTTGGATGGTGTTGGGAATTCTAAAATGTTTTTGATAGGGGCACTAGATCATTACCTTAACCTGAAATTCAGTTACCATGAAGGCTATGGCGCTACATGTAAATCAAGACTCCATGCATGGGATCTGAATCTACTCCAAACAAAGACATAATGTTGCCACAGTTTTCCCATTTGTGGAAAGTAAATAATATGTGGGAGATAAAAGAAATAATGAAACAGACTTGGTTATATTGTAAATATCAAAAATATTCTCATTTCATAGAATAACATGTATTAAGTCCCTAAGAATAGCATCTTGACATATTGACGATAGCATGCTGGCATATGATAGACACTTGAATGTTTGCTAAAAAATATTAAACAAGCATGTGGTTGTTTTTATGTAATGGAGAAAACTTTTTCAGATTCTTGCATTATTCAGCAGTTGTTGGTGCATGTAGCACAAAAATTGGTATTTCAGTTCAGTTCCAGTTGAAGTAACTGTCCAGCATTGGAGGTCCAGTCATACATTGGTTTTGCATTAGCTATGCATTAATGGGAGATTGTTTGGCAACAGTGTCAACTCTGGACCCTCAAATAATTTATATATAGAGTCACTCTATTCATTGTTGAATTGAAAATGCTACAGATGAATTTGCAGCAGAGAGACCCTCCCTCTCTTTTTACGACAGAAAGGAGGGAATTGCTGGGGCAGGATTTGCAACTTAGTAGCAGCTAAAGCCTTGCCAAGAGCCTGTCCCAGGAGTAGCTGCTGTGAGGACTAGTCATCACTCCCACTTGGGAAGTGGTGGGAGTGGTAGCTAAGAATCTCTCAGCTTGGCCCACATCCCAGGAGGAGGGAGGATACTGGAAGCTGAAGGAGTGTGATGGGTGAGAAATGAGAAATGAGAAAAACTGGCATGTAGCTGTGCTGTCAGCTCCCGAAAAGCTGGGCTCTTCTCAAGTGTCACCAAGGAGAACTGGAGACAAGGTCTATAAACAACCACGGTTATAATAAGAGGCTAAGAAACAAGACTCAGTCAAAAGGTTTAAGGAACTGGGATGAGTTATTCTAAAGAAGGGAAGCTGAGAAAGATGTATTGGGGGCTACTCATGACTCAGTAGGAAAAAATAATTCTACAGTTGACTGAGTGCTTTTGCAACAAAGCCAGGCATTTTCACATACTTGACTGCCATTTTAATAGTAACCCTATGAAGAATCGTCTTATGGATGAGGAAAATGAGGCTCTCAAAAGTTAAGCAACTTACTCACATCACACAGCTAATATGGATAGAGCTGGGATTTTCTGCCAAGTCAGCCTGACTGCCACAGTCTTTCCCTACAGGGCAGTGACTGCTCTAGAAAGTTTCCTACTCATAGATGGATCTGCTTACAAGCCCAGAGATGAGGCTCTAACAGGGTAGGAGAGTAGTCCGTATACATATTCTATGCCCACCTCTAGATGCCTTCTGTCTGCTAATGGCAACACAAATTACACCTGTCTCCCACACTCCCTACCCAACATGGTTGCACACTTGTTGCCAGACTAGAAGGACTTTCAATTCAAATCTAAGTGACTCCAAAACTTAATGATGGTTTTACACACACACACACACACACCTCCCTCAAAGCTTTTGGATTGAGGTCATATACTTCAATAAAACAGCCAGTGCTCTCTAATAAAGAAGCAAAGGACTCTGACTTGGCCAGTGTTAGAGTTAGATAAGAAAATAAAATAAGTCACTACAAAGGTGCTTCAGGCAGAGACTAATAATAATAACTCCATAACAGTCCCCCTCACCACATCCTGGGGCCAGGGGTAGCACCATTATAGTATGATGTTAGCTTGTATCTAAAACTAGAGAAAGGCAGAGAGGAACTTGGGGTCGCCTGGTCCAGTTCTTTTTTAAGATTTTATTTATTTATTTGACAGAGAGAGAGAGAACAAGCAGGAGGAGAGCAGCAGAGGCAGCGGGGGCTCCGATGCAGGGCTCGATCCCAGGACTCTAGGATCATGACCTGAGCCGAAGGCAGATGCTTTACTGACTGAGCCACCCAGGCGCCCCTCACCTGGTCCAGTTTTTACATCAGTCATGAGGAATCTCCCACCAAATAATCTTGGTTTAGACAAAAATAGGATTAGTGTCTGTATTTCCCAACTACTCCAAGATACTCCCACCAGGCTCCCATACAGTATTAGTCTTTCCCAGGTCCCAGAAGATGTCATTTATTTATTCTCATTCATTCCCATTAATTCAATTTCTTCAGGCCAAGTTCTATTCTCTATCATCCTTCCTTTCTACTCCACCTCCCAAGTCTAGTTCCACGTACTCTATGCTCCAGCCCCACCACACACCCTGCTGTTTTCTGAACACTCCATGCATGATCACACCTGTGGACTTCTGCTCATGCACTTTCTTGGGCTTGGAATTCCCCTACTGCTTAAAATGGCAAACTCCTCTTCATCCTTCAAAGCCCAGCTCAAAACAGTCATCTCTGTGAAAACTTCCAAACCTTGTGCTCATGGCAATTAATATGTAAATAGTGTGGCTTTTATGATAATGTTACAATTTCCTACTTCCAAACTAATACATATCTTTATTACACAGACTGATATGAGCAACTGTACCACTTTCTCATCTCTGTGTTTTTTCCCTTTCTCTGTTGTTTGACATCAGGGTCACTTTCCTTTAGAAAGTACTTGTGAATCTAGAGCTCTGAGAGGGGTCTTGTGGGAGTCTGGAGAATGGGAAGCAGGAAGCTGATGTCTTGGGATTTGCTCTGGGTTTAAGGCAGACAAAAGTAATGAGGACCTTGGGTTTCTATTTAGACCATATTCCCCCACGTTACCAGTCTTGGAAAAGCAGCAGCAGTTGAGTGCAGAAACCCTTCCCATAAATGTATCCTTTCTTTGTTTGAACAGTCGTGAGGACTGAACTTTCACAGGAGAGTGAAAAAAACCTCAACCTCTGCCACAGTCACATTTAATTAATATTTGCCACATTTACTTGAACTGAAGAAAACTTTCTGACATATACAAATTTAAGTTCTTCATCCAGATCTGGTCTTAAATATCACTTGCTTATACAAACCCCCAAAACTCCTTTACCGCTGGCCCCAACGGGTTCTTGGGGCAAAGTCCCTGAAGGGTCCCTGTTATATGAAAAGGATTAGACTATTACTAACCATTACCCCCATGGCCCTGATTCATTTATTTAACTGACTAGTTAGTTAGCCAGCAGCTGGGGAATGATGAAAAGGAAATTAAGATGCTTAGGGAATAGATTTGGAATGCCTGAAAGTTCAGGCATTGTCTGGGAAAGAAGACATCATAGAAAAATGTTTTGAGAAACTCTAATGGGGAAATTCTGCAGTGTACATAAGTGGGAGGAAGGTATTAGGAGTCTGGAGGTGACTAGGAAGGAGGTGAGACTAGAAAAAATAAAAATTGAACATTGAGAAACACCTAGATCAGCTTTGCTTGACTTCTCAGATTTTCCCTAGCCATGACCTAGCTTACCATATGTCTATGCCCTTAAGCTTCTAACCACCAGTCAGAGAAGTGGGCACATGACTTGTAAAAGCCTGAATGAGCCCACTCTCATCTAAGGACCCATTATGTTCTCCCTCCCCAAGTGATCAGGGATCATGGCACCACGGGGAATTAGGACTCCCCATAACCTAAGCTCCCAGCTGGTCTAGTCCTTCTAGAAGAAGACAAGAAAGTCAAATCTCAAAGAACTTACAGAAATTACTCAAGGTCACACTGAAGCCCTAAATCTCCTATTAGGCTTTTATACACAGTGCTGTCTTGATATCTTTACAAAACAAACAAAACTAAGAGGTTTATATAAAAAAATATTTTTCTATTAAAGCACTACATTTTTAAGGGCAATATCTTTCCTCTCAACTCTTAAACATTTCTTTATAGGTTATAGCCTCCCTTTTGCCCCAAACAAACCATCTCATCCTTAAACCCCTAACGATGGTGTTTTGCTGATCGTACCTACTGAGTCCACAATGTTTTAGTGTATTCACATGCAGCATAATTTGGTGACCTGAGTTCAAATCCTGACTAAACTCTATAGTAGCTACAACCTCTCTGAGTCTCAGTTTCCTCTTTTGTAAAATGAGAGTAATCATATTTACCTCATGGAGTTTTTGTGGAGATTAAATCTAAAGTGCACAGAAAGCTTTTAGTACAGTGTCAGACATTAATTCTCATTAATGCTAATATTATTTACATGCTCTTTCTTTTACTTATATTACTTAGCTTCCACATAATATTGCTTTTATATTAGGTACCTAGTTTCCACCCCTTCTTGGCATGTCTTGCTTGGCTTGTTTTGGATCTGTCATTCATTTACAAGGACCTATTATGTGCCTGGTACTGCTCCTAATAATGGGGATGTGAAAAATAAAGCAGACACAGCTCTTTGCTTTAGAATATTCTTTCAGGTGACTGCTCACTGATGGAGGCTCTCTGATCACTCTACTCTGACAACATTCTGCTTTTAACATGACAGGTGTGAAATCTACTTTATGTCCACATTTCAGTACAAAAAAAGGTATTCTGGATGCTATTATTTGGGGTATTGATTAGCACTGCTTTACCAAAATCAAAATGACAATAACTTAAGCAAAACAGAAGGTTTTTTCCGCTCTCACGTGGAAGTCTAAGCTGTTAGATGGTTGGAGCGGGGGTGGGGGAGGGGGGGATGAGGTCATAAGTCTGCTACTTGCATTGTCTAGGGATCATGGTTGCCTCTAATTTATTGCTTCCATACTCCCCTAGCTGTAGTCTTCATATATTGGTGAAAGCTGGCTCTTACAACCACATCCACTCCCAGAGAAAGTGGAGGACAAGCATGACTTTAAGGGCATGACTTGGGAATTGCACATTCCCATCCCATGAACCAGAACTCAATCTTATGGCCACACTTAGCTGCAGGGGAGGTTGGGAAATGTAGTCTCTCACTGGGAAACCACATGCCCAGCTAAAACTTAAAGGGAAAGTAGATATTGAAGGTCAACTCTTGGTACCTGCTGCAAACAGAGAGGTGGCTCTCCTGTGAAGGATACTAGCCAACCAGTTAGAACATCAGAGATACAAGAGCCTCACTAAACCATGGATAAGAATGACTCCACTGTCAATGGAAGGAAAACTTCCAAACTCGTTTTATGAGGCCATCATTACCTTGATCCCAAACCCAGACAAAGACCCCATCAAAAAGGAGAAATACAGACCAATATCCCTGATGAACATGGATGCAAAAATTCTCACCAAAATACTAGCCAATAGGATCCAACAGTACATTAAAAGGGTTATTCACCATGACCAAGGGGGATTTATTCCTGGGCTGCATGGTTGGCCCAACATCCACAAATCAATCAATGTAATACAATACATTAATAAAAGAAAGAACAAGAACCATATGATCCTCTCAATAGATGCAGAAAAAGCATTTGACAAAGTACAGCATCCTTTCTTGATTAAAACTCTTCAGAGTGTAGGGATAGAGGGTACATACCTCAATATCATAAAAGCCATCTATGAAAAACTCACAGTGAATATCATTCTCAATGGGGAAAAACTAAGAGCTTTTCCCTTAAGGTCAGGAACACGGCAGGGATGTCCACTATCAGCACCACGCTCTAACCAACTGAGCTAACCGGCCAGCTAGGGAGGTCCACTATCACCACTGCTAGTCAACATAGTCCTAGAAATACTAGCCACAGCAATCAGACAACAAAAAGAAATAAAAGGCATCCAAATTGGCAAAGAAGTCAAACTCTCACTCTTTGCAGATGATATGATAATTTATGTGGAAAACCCCAAAGACTCCACCCCAAAACTGCTAGAATTCATACAGGAATTCAGTAAAGTGGCAGGATATAAAATCAATGCACAGAACTCAGTTGCATTTCTCTACACCAACAACAAGACAGAAGAAAGAGAAATTAAGGAGTCAATCCCATTTACAATTGCACCCAAAACCATAAGATACCTAGGAATAAATCTAACCAAAGAGGCAAAGAATCTGTACTCAGAAAACTATAGAATACTCATGAAAGAAATTGAGGAAGACACAAAGAAATGGAAAAATGTTCCATGCTCATGGATTAGAAGAACAAATATTGTGAAAATGTCAATGCTACCTAGAGCCATCTACACATTTAATGCAATCTCTATCAAAATACCATCAACTTTTTTCACAGAGCTAGAACAAATAATCCTAAAATTTGTATGGAACCAGAAAAGCCCCCAAATAGCTAGAGGGAAGTTGAAAAAGAAAAGCAAAGCTGGTGGCATCAAAATTCCGGACTTCAAGCTCTATTACAAAGCTGTAATCATCAAGACAGTATGGTATTGGCACAAAAACATGCACATAGATCAGTGGAACAGAATAGAGAGCCCAGAAATGGACCCTCAACTCTATGGTCAACTAATCATCAACAAAGCAGGAAAGAATGTCCAATGGAAAAAAGACAGTGTCTTCAACAAGTGGTGTTGAGAAAATTGGACAGCCACATGCAGAAGAATCAAACTGGACCATTTCCTTACAAGACACACAAAAATACACTCAAAATGGAGGAAAGACCTAAATGTAAGACAGGAGTCCATCAAAATCCTAGAGGAGAACACAGGCAGCAACCTCTTCGACCTCGGCAACTTTTTCCTAGAAACATCGCCAAAGGCAAGATAAGCAAGAGCAAAAATGAACTACTGGGACTTCATCAAGATAAAAAGCTTTTGCACAGCAAAGGAAACAGT
>NW_025409911.1:0-10302 GCF_002201575.2 Neomonachus schauinslandi
ATATATATATATATATATATATATATATATATATATATATATATATAAGTTGTTCTCTCTTTAAAATATTGGGGTACAGTTTCTTCTAACAGACTAAAATATACCCTAAATCTCTAGTGTATGGATTTGTTCTAGTCTCCTGCCTGATCACATTCTCTCCCTTTTTTTTTTTAAATCCTCTTCTTTCTTTTTTCAACCAACTTATCAATTCCTTTTATAAAATCCTTTATAATTTTCATCTTTACAGTCATATTCCATCCCTTCATTGTATTTACCCTTATTTTTGTACATATATAAGCTTTTCTTTCTTTAAAATTTTGGGAGGCACTTTCTTCTAACAGACCAAAATACACCCAAAATCTAGTGTGTGGCACTGATCTATGCACCAGCCTGATCGTATTTGATCATATTCTTCTTTTTTTTTAATCTTTTTTTTTATTTTTTCATTCTTTCCCTTTCTTTTCCCCCAGTTTGAGGTCTCTTCTGATTTGTTTAGTGTATATTTTTCTGGGGTTGTTGTTACCCTGTTAGCATTTTGTTCTCTCATTCATCTGTTCTCCTCTGGACAAAATGACAAGACGGAAAAAATCACCTCAAAAAAAAAAGAACAAGAGACAGTACCGACTGCCAGGGACCTAATCAATACGGACATTAGTAAGAAGTTGGAACTAGAGTTCAGAATGATGATTTTAAAGATACTAGCTGGGCTTGAAAAAAGCATGGAAGATATTAGAGAAACCCTTTCTGGAGAAATAAAAGAACTAAAATCTAACCAAGTCAAAATCAAAAAGGCTATTAATGAGGTGCAATAAAAATGGAGGCTCTAACTCCTAGGATAAATGGGCAGAAGAGGGAATTAGTGATATAGAAGTCCAAATGATGGAAAATAAAGAAGCTGAGAAAAAGAGAGATAAACAACTACTGGATCACGAGCGCAGAATTCGAGAGATAAGTGATACCATAAGACGAAACAACATTAGAATAATTGGGATCCCAGAAGAAGAAGAAAGAGAGAAAGGGGCAGAAGGTATATTGGAGGAAATTATAGCAGAGAACTTCCCTAATTTGGGGAAGGAAACAGGCATCAAAGTCCAGGAGGCACAGAGAACCCCTCTCAAAATCAATAAAAATAGGTCAACACCCCGACATGTAATAGTAAAACTGATGAGTCTCAGAGACAAAGAGAAAATCCTGAAAGCAGCTCGGAATAAGAGATCTGTAACCTACAATGGTAGAAACATTAGATTAGCAACAGACCTATCCACAGAGACCTGGCAGGCCAGAAAGGACTGGCAGGATATACTCAGAGCACTAAATGAGAAAAATATGCAGCCAAGAATACCATATCCAGCTAGGCTGTCACTGAAAGTAGAAGGAGAGATAAAAAGCTTCTAGGACAAACAAATACTAAAGGAATTTACAAACAGGAAACCAGCCCTGCAAGAAATACTGAAAGGGGTCCTCTAAGCAAAGAGAGAGCCTAAAAGCAACATAGAGCAGAAAGGAACACAGACAATATTCAGTAACAGTCACCTTACAGGCAATACAATGGCACTAAATTCATATCTTTTAATAGTTGCCCTGAATGTAAATGGACTAAATGCCCCAATCAAAAGACACAGGCTATCAGATTGGATAAAAAAACAAGACCCAGTGATATGCTGTCTGCAAGAGACTCATTTTAGACCCAAAGACACCACCAGATTGAAAGTGAGGGGGTGGAAAACCATTTACCATGCTAATGGACACCAAAAGAAAGCTGGGGTGGCAATCCTTATATCAGACAAATTAGATTTTAAACCAAAGACTGTAATAAAAGATGAGGAAGGACACTATATCCTACTTAAAGGGTCTATCCAAGAAGAAGATCTAACAATTGTAAATATCTATGCTCCTACCATGGCAGCAGCCAATTATATAAGCCAATTAATAACAAAAGCAGAGAAACACATCGACAACAATACGATAATAGTGGGGGACTTTAACACCCCCCCTCACTGAAATGGACAGATCATCTAAGCAAAAGATCAACAAGGAAATAAAGACTTTAAATGACACACTGGACCAAATGGACTTCACAGATATATTCAGAACATTCCATCCCAAAGCAACGGAATACACATTCTTCTCTAGTGCCCATGGAACATTCTCCAGAATTGATCACATCCTAGGTCACAAATCAGGTCTCAACTGGTACCAAAAGATTGGGATCATTCCCTGCCTATTTTCAGACCACATGCTTTGAAACTAGAACTCAATCACAAGAGGAAAGTCAGAAAGAACTCAAATACATGGAGGCTAAAGAGCATCCTATTAAAGAATGAATGGGTCAACCAGAAAATTAAAGAGGAGTTTTAAGAAATCATGGAAACCAATGAAAATGAAAAAATAACTGTTCAAAATCTTTGGGATACAGCAAAGGCAGTCCTAAGAGGAAAGTGTATAGCAATACAAGCCTTTCTCAAGAAACAAGAAAGGTCTCAAATACACAACCTAACCCTCCACCTAAAGGAGCTGGAGAAAGAATAGCAAATAAAGCCTAAGCCCAGCAGGAGAAGAGAAATAATAAAGATCAGAGCAGAAATCAATGAAATAGAAACCAAAAGAACAGTAGAACAGGTCAATGAAACTAGGAGCTGGTTCTTTGAAGAAGTAACAAGATTGATAAACCCCTGGCCAGACTCATCAAAAAGAAAAGAGAAATGACCCAAATAAATAAAATCATGAATGAAAGAGGAGAGATCACAGCTAACACCAAAGAAATACAAACAATTATAAGAACATATTATAAGCAACTCTGTGCCAGCAAATTAGATAACTTGGAAGAAATGGATGCATTCCTAGAGATGTATCAACTTCCAAAACTGAACCAGGAAGAAATAGAGAACCTGAACAGACCTATCACCACTAAGGAAATTGAAGCAGTCATCAAAAATCTCCCAACAAACAAAAGTCCAGGGCCAGATGGCTTCCCAGGGGAATTCTACCAAACATTTTAAGAAGAATTAATACCTATTCTTCTGAAACTGTTCCAAAAAATAGAAATGGAAGGAAAACTTCCAAACTCGTTTTATGAGGCCACCATTACCTTGATCCCAAAACCAGACAAAGACCCCATCAAAAAGGAGAATTACAGGCCAATATCCTTGATGAACATGGATGCAAAAACTCTCACCAAAATACTAGCCAATAGGATCTAACAATACATTAACAAGATTATTCACCACTACCAAGTGGGATTTATCCCTGGGCTGCAAGTTTGGTTCAACATCTGCAAATCAATCAATGTGATACAATACATTAATAAAAGAAAGAACGAGAACCATATGATCCTCTCAATCGATGCAGAAAAAGCATTTGACAAAGTACAGCATCCTTTCATGATCAAAACTCTTCAGAGTATAGGGATAGAGGGTACATACCTCAATATCATAAAAGTCATCTATGAAAAACCCACAGTGAATATCGTTCTCAATGGGGAAAAACTGAGAGCTTTCCCCCTAAGGTCAGGAACATGGCACAAATGTCCACTATCACCACTGCTATTCAACATAGTATTAGAAGTCCTAGCCACAGCAAACAGACAACAAAAAGAAATAAAAGGCATCCGAATCGGCAAAGAAGAAGTCAAACTCTCTTTGTAGATGATATGAAACTTTATGTGGAAAACCCAAAAGACTCCACCCCAAAACTGCTAGAACTCATATAGAAATTCAGTAAAGTGGCAGGATGTAAAATCAATGCACAGAAATCAGTGGCATTCCTATACACCAACAACAAGACAGAAGAAAGAGAAATTAAGGAGTCGATCCCATTTACAATTGCACCCCAAACCATCAGATAGCTGGGAATAAATCTAACCAAACAGGCAAAGCATCTGTACTCAGAAAACTATAAAATACTCATGAAAGAAACTGAGGAAGACACAAAGAAATGGAAAAACGTTCCATGCTCATGGATTGGAAGAACAAATATTGTGAAGATGTCAGTGCTACCTAGAGCAATCTATACATGTAATGCAATCCCCATCAAAATACCATCCACTTTTTTCAAAGAAATGGAACAAATAATCCTAAAATTTGTATGGAACCAGAAAAGACCCTGAATAGCCAGAGGAATGTTGAAAAAGCAAAGCAAAGCTGGCAGCATCACAATTCCAGACTTCAGGCTCTATTACAAAGCTGTCATCATCAAGACAGTATGGTACTGGCACAAAAACAGACACCTAGATCAGTGGAACAGAACAGAGAACCCAGAAATGGACCCTCAAATCTATGGTCAACTCATCTTTGACAAAGCAGGAAAGAATGTCCAATGGAACAAAGACAGTCTCTTCAACAAATGGTGTTGGTAAAATTGGACAGCCACATGCTGAAGAATGAAACTGGACCATTTCCTTACACCACACACAAAAATAGACTCAAAATGGATGAAAGACCTCAATGTGAGACAGGAGTCCATCAAAATCCTAAAGGAGAACACAGGCAGCAACCTCTTCGACCTCAGCCGCAGCAACTTCTTCCTAGAAACATCGCCAAAGACAAGGGAAGCAAGGGCAAAAATGAACTATTGGGACTTCATCAAGATAAAAAGCTTTTGCAAAGCAAAGGAAACAGTCAACAAAACCAAACGACAACCGACAGAATGGGAGAAGATATTTGCAAATGACATATCAGATAAAGGGCTAGTATCCAAAATCTATAAACAACTTATCAAACTCAACACCCAAAGTACAAATGGTCCAATCAAGAAAGGGGCAGAAGACATGAACAGACATTTTTCCAAAGAAGATATCCAAATGGCCAACAGACACATGAAAAAGTGCTCAACATCGCTCGGCATCAGGGAAATCCAAATCAAAACCTCAATGAGATACCACCTCACACCAGTCAGAATGGCTAAAATTAACAAGTCAGGAAACGACAGATGTTGGCGGGGATGTGGAGAAAAGGGAACCTTCCTACACTTGGTGGGAATGCAAGCTGGTGCAGCCACTCTGGAAAACAGCCTGGAGGTTCCTCACAAAGTTGAAAATAGAGCTACTGTATGACCTAGCAATTGCACTACTGGGTATTTACCCCAAAGATACAAATATACGGATCCGAAGAGGTACGTGCACTTGATGTTTATAGCAGCAATGTCCACAATAGCCAAACTGTGGCAAAAACCAAGATGTCCATCGACAGATGAATGGATAAAGAAGATGTGGTATACATATACAATGGAATATTATGCAGCCATCAAAAGGAATGAAATCCTGCCATTTGCAACGATGTGGATGGAACTGGAGGGTATTATGCTAAGCGAAATAAGACAATCAGAGAAAAACATGTATCATATGATCTCACTGATATGAGGAATTCTTAATCTCAGGAAACAAACTGAGTGTTGCTGGAGTGGAGGGGGATGATGGGAGGGATGGGGTGGCTGGGTGATAGACATTGGGGCGGGTGTGTGCTCTTGAGCACTGTGAATTGTGTAAGACTGGGAATCACAGACCTGTACCTCTGAAACAAATAAATATGTTAAAAAAAAATCCTATCTAATGGATGTAAGTGTATGTGATTAGAGAGCTAAATACCCAAATTTGTTTCATATCAAAGCATCAACTTTGACATCATTGCCCTGCTGCTACTTTCCTTATCTGTCTGGCTGATTGAGAGATAATTTCTTTTAATTAGTAAGATCAGAATTAGTGACCACCCACTTTGGTTTTCTTGGGTCAGTCCAGCAAATGTAGACTTTTTGATTACTAGATATATTTTGAACACAGAGTTTGATAATTGTCCTGATCTTACTGCTCTGTTTTCATACAGCTTTTCTTTACTGTAACTTAGATTTGTTTGTTTTTGTTTTATTTTTCAATTGAAACTTAATTTGATTTTTCTAATTTTTTCTCCATTAACTGTTGCCCTGCTCTATTTTTCTGCAGTTGTCTACCCTCACTTTGGACCCATTTCCCATGGTCTTCATTTTCAGACCATTCTTTTTATCTTCTTCTCAGTGGTTATTTTGTTTTATTAATTATTTTTAGGAGATTGTTCTCACCTTAATTCTCCTCTTTCTGTTCTCTCTCTCTCAGATTCATCTTCAGTGGTCACAGTTCCTGCTTCTTTGCTTCTATTTCAGAGCATTCTGATATTTTATCCTAAGTAGTCAAGGTTTCAGATTTCATTGAGCAGATACTTCACAATTTCATTAGAGCTTCTCAATGGGGCAGTATTAGGTGGAATTCATAGTTCTTGCTACTAAGACATAAGTGTACATTTGAGTACTTTAGGCCTACATGTGTAGTTCTGACCAAAGTAAACGAATCTCTGGGACTTCCTTCTCACTGTCTTTGGATCTTGCCAGTCTTCTACCATCCTGCAGCAACTTTGAATTAACTTTCATTATGGGCTTGATTTCTCTTCATGTGTGATTGATGATAATAAAGTACATTTCAAGTCATATTAAACTTACATAGATTATATGGGGACATTATTCATGTCTGTTACTTTTAGCTAGTTATACATTTGTAGCTTTTAGCATGTTATATATTGTATTGCTGGGGGGGGAAATTATTTTTTGCCTAGTCTTTTTAATCTTTCTGGCATCGATTTCTCTTTTAGTTTAAGAGTAGCAAAACAGCCTCTGTATTCAGACCATGGTGGCTGTGATTGCTAATATAATGAGTTTAGTTTATGGAAACGGTTCCAAAGTAGCATACAAAGCAATCAGCTGGATACATGAGAGCTTCAAAAAATATGACTCCTTTGTCTCCTAGGCTAACCAAAAACAGCTTGTGCAAAAAAGAAAACTCTGCTTAGAAAATCTATGTGGAGCCTGGAATTTCCATAGCAATATGATTTGATAACTTTCTGACACATCATTTATACTTCAAATAATTCTCTATGTTAATTAGTTGATAGTCACAATATCTCTAGTGCACATGTTATGGTCCACAGAGTAATGTCATGGATTTTATTTTCTTCCAACATTTTATTATGAAAAATTCAAACCTACAAAAGAGTTGAAAGAAGAGTATAATGAACTTTCTTTAACCCTATGTCTAGATGCAGTAATGTTGTTATTTTGCTATATTTGCTTATTTATATATGTATACCTATGCGTGTGTTTGTATTTTTGAACTGTTTTATATATTTTATTAGTATTATTTTTTAAAGATTTTATTTATTTATTTGACAGAGAGAGACACAGCAAGAGAGAGAACACAAGCAGAGGGAGTGGGAGAGGGAGAAGTAGGCTTCCCTCTGAGCAGGGAGCCCGATGTGGGGCTCGATCCCAGAACCCTGAGATCATGACCTGAGCCGAAGGCAGATGCTTAACCAACGGAGCCACCCAGGCTTCCCTATTTTTTTTTTTTAAGATTTATTTATTTAGAGAGAGTGAGCAGGGGTAGGGGCAGAGGAAGAGGGAGAGAGAATCTCAAGCCGACTCCACACTGAACGCGGAGCCCAGTGCGGGGCTTGATCTCATGACTCTGAGATCATGACCTGAGCTGAAATCATGAGTCAAATGCTTAACTGACTGAGCCCCCCAAGTGCCCCTTGAATTATTTTAAAGTGGAAGATGTGAAACTTTGTGCTGAAATCTTTCAGAATACATTTCCTACCAATAAGCATATTCTTTGATAACAACATTCTAAAAATTACTTTATGATTCCTTATTCATACATGTGGTTAAATTATTATCATCACTTTCCTTTCTACTTCTGATATCCACTGTTCTTAAATTATGTCTAATGAAGAGAACCCAGAATTAGATACCCTATATTTCAAATTAATTTTAGTTCTTATTTACTACACTGTGACTGGATGGTAGATTTTCTTTTTTCCCTTTCAGAAGGAAAAAGTAGCTTCTCTAATCATACAAAATTGTGCTTGCTTTTTATTGTGGGTCAGATTCCAGAATAGATTTTTTAGGTGATTTGTGAGCACTTAGATGAGGAAGAGGTGATCACCAGTAAAACTGGAAACCAGTATTCTTACTTTATTTCCTAGTAGATTATTGTATCAGGGAAATGCAGTAAACACTTGGTCTCCCCTGAAGTAATTGTCATATATAACACTTGTAGTTCGAGTGGAGAGCAATATAACTCAGGGGGAGTTTTCTGATGGTTGAAGATATTTATTGTTTGACCTTTTATAGAAAAAATTTGCCCATCCTTTATCTAGAATCTTATTCTATTATGTTAGTTTGTATGTGTGGCTATATCTAAATCTATGTGAAAAGGGCAATTAAAAAATTGTTGAATAATTATGAGGCACTTGGATATGTTCAAGAATAACTGTAATGGGGGCTCCTGGCTGGCTCAGTTGGTGGAGTGTGTGACTCTGGATCTTGGGCTTTTGGGTTTGAGCCCCACATTGGGTGTAGAGATTATTTAAAAATAAAACCTTAAAAAAAAAAGAACTAGTGCAATGAATTTCTCTGGGTGAAATAGTATAACTTTTGGATGATTTTAAAACAGATCTTAAAAGATATGCAGTCACAATTGAAATTTTGAAAATAATTTTAAGGTTAGGTTTATGTTGGTTCATTGTCCTCCAGTTCAGATATCAGTGATCTGGGAATCAAACTCTGGGCCTTGTATCTGACTTACTGACTCACTGGGTTACAGTTTAATGTTTTTTTTTTTTTTGGTTAATTAAATACATTTAGAACTCTTTGGAAAGGAAGCATCTGAAAAGTATGAAAGCATTTCCGAATCACGTTTACGTGTATTAGGTACCTATATGTGCAGGTTGTAATGAGGAATGTTACATAGTAAGGATGGAGAATAGCAAAGACATTGTGTTTAGTTTTTCATAAAGGGTTTGAGATGTTTCTCATATATTTTTATATGTATATTTTAACTTTTCTACCTAAGCTTCTTGAGACTATGTTTGGACCGTATAACCTAGATATTTCTTACATTTAATGTGAGCAGATACACTTAACACCATGATATTTGCTGAATATTTTAATGGCCATTCTTTATTGGCAGTAATACCTCAAGTAGTTGACCAGAGCCTTTATGTTCATTTAATTCTACTTTGTAATTCTACTTTTCCTGTGATTTTTCTGGACTATCACAATGTGAGGATCAACTGTGTTTACTAAAATTCGAATTGTGTCATGTGGGGTTTGTTTCAAGTTTGGAAGTCCCTTAAGAAGTCTGACTCATCTTGCCCTCTTTCCTCAGCTTGCAGCCGTTTGTGATGTATTTGTGGAAAACTATGTCCCTGGCAAACTATCTGCCATGGGCCTGGGGTATGAAGATATAGACAAGATTGCGCCTCACATCGTCTACTGTTCCATCACAGGTATTTTGACCCCACACCCTTGTCAGTGAGTAGATTTTCCAGTTATTGGGTTTCTTTGTCCATGTAAGAAACCTCTTGCTAGTGTTGGTTTTCTTGAAGTGATTCTGCTCTCCCTAGCCCTCACCTTTCAATTAATCGTTAAAGAATTTTAACTGAAATGAAGATTTTTCCTATATTTATTGGCTGTTTGTATTTCTTTTTTTTTTTTAAAGATTTTATTTATTTATTTATTTGAAAGAGAGAGACACAGCAAGAGAGGGAACATGAGCAGGGGGAGTGCGAGAGGGAGAAGCAAGCCTCCCGGCGAGCAGGGAGCCCGATGTGGGGCTCGATCCTAGGACCCGGGATCATGACCTGAGCCGAAGGCAGATGCTCAACGACTGAGCCACCCAGGCGCCCCTTGGCTGTTTGTATTTCTTCTTGAATTGTATGCCTATAGTTTTTTGCCAGTTTTTCTATTGATATTTTACAGACATTTATAAAGTACTGTTATTAATTCATATGTAGAATTGTAGATGCAATATTAGTTGGCTTTAGGGTAGCACAGGAAATCAACATATCCCTTTAATTTATTCAAAAGTGTTAAGCCCCAGTGCTATAAAGTCCTCCAGATTGTTTAGCTGGGGAATGTTGTGGGTGTTTGTGTGTGTGTGTGTGTGTGTGTGTATGTATGTGTATTTAGGTCCAAGGAAAAAAGGTTATCATATTAGTTAAACATATTTTTAAGCACTTAACTATTAATTAGGGATGCAATATAGAAAAGTGGCTCGAAAATTCTGAGTTTAATTTTAGTTTTTATCTAATTTAATTAGTTCTTAATTAATAGTTTTTATCAGAAAAATTCCTAATATTTGCAGTCTTTATTCATCTACCAAATATTTACAGCAGGCCTATGATTTGCCAGGCAATATTCTAAGGTTCTGGGATGTGGCAGTGAATAGTACAAGATGCTCTCATGGAGGTTTGCATTATAGGTTAGGGAGATAGTAAATAA
>NW_025409912.1:0-10300 GCF_002201575.2 Neomonachus schauinslandi
GGTCTGCTCCCTTGCCCCTCTACCCACCCCCAGAAGCTTTCTCCCAGGGAGGAGGGGCTGGAATAGCGTGGCCTGAGAGACTTCCAGAGATGTCTCTAATCCTCTCTGAGCATCAGTTTCCCTTGTGCATGGGATGGGGATGAGCTAGCTGTAGCAATGGGAAATTTAGATGTCCCTTCCCTCCAAGTACACACTCAGATATGGCTGCTGGGCCCTCACCTCCAACTGAGGAATCTAAAGAATTTAAATGACTTTGGACAAATGTCTGACTCACTAAGGGCTTTGATTTTCCCCATCTCTGAAACAGGTGTGATCATCCTTATCCTTCTGCTTAAGCTCAAGTCGTTATGGGGGTTGCAGCTGAGGGGTTCCAAGGTAGATCATGAGAGGGACTTCCAAGCTGGAGAAAGACACCAGGCTACACCTTAGAGAAGAGAGCTGGGACGAAGGAGCCCCTGTTGGTGGGAGTGGTGGCTTGGCAGCAGACAGTGGTCTCTTACCAATGGAGAAGGGCACAAAAGCATCACTCTTCTTAAACTGCCCATTCTCATCCAGGAAGTGCTGGGGGTGGAAGTCTCGGGGGTTGGAGAAGAACTTGGGGTCTCTCAGCACGGAGCCCAGCATAGGGAACACTTCAGTGCCCTGGTGAGGAGGAGAAGGGGTATTTGATAAGGTGGAGTGGGGGTAGAGGATGCTGAAAATGCATGGAGCTTGGAGGGACAATTGGGATGCCCTAGGTGATGAGAAATGGGAGGTGTGGAAGGAGTGTGGGTCCTCTTAGGGAGGAGCTTTGGGAGACAGGAGATTCAGTTCTCTGAGACAGGAAGCTATGCAGACATGGGGTTTACGTCTCCTGAGAAGGGAAGTTTGAAGAACACAGGTTCTGTGTCTCTTAGGACAGAAGGTGTAGGGGATGTGCAGTTCATGTCTCCCAAGGCAGGAGGTTGAGAGGACATGGGGGTTCATGCTTCCAGAGACAGGAAGTTTGAAAAACATTGGGTTTATGTCTCCTAGGCGGGATGTTTTGGGAGACACGAGCCTCGTGTCCTTGAGGGAGGAGGTCTAGAAATGAAGTTCATGTCTTTTGAGAGAGGACGTTTGGGGACATGGGGTTCATAATCCCTGCAGCAAGAGCTCTGGGGAGATACTGGATTCAAGAATCTCTGAGTGGGAAGGTTGAAGGGTCGTGGTGGTTGGGGAAGTGTTTGATTGAGGCAGTGGGACAGGGGCTGGGAAGCTTCTAAGGGGAATGGGGTGCTGGGTCACAGGGAGCAGGTTGGAGGTCCCCTTAGGTGGGGCAGGAAAGTACCTTGGGGAGGAGGAACTCTCGAAACTTGGTGTCCTTGGTGACTCTGCGGGCCAGGCCCATGGGGATCATGTCTCCAAATCTTTGGATCTCATGGATCACCGCCTCTGTGTAGGGCATCTTGGCCCGGTCCTCAAACTTGGGCTGACGGTTCTTGCCAATCACCCGGTCAATCTCCTCATGGACCTTGGCTGTGGGAGGAGGGGAAAGTGTTTAGGTATCTAGGGGTCTCAGGGTGGAGATGATAGTCCAAATATGTACATCCATGTGTGATATGGACGTAGATCATTCAAAACAGGCCTTGACCATAAGCATTGTTGGTGCAGTGTCCTATTCACCTGGTCTCAACACGGGAGCTGTGACCCAGCACAGGAGCTATTTACCCATCCGTTCAGATATTTCAGGATTTTAACAGCCAGTGAAACTCAGCTGGTGCTTATCAGCAGAATATCACCTAGCATCTGGATAACAGGGTATGTCTGAGGTTCCAGACATCTGGGAAATGTGGGGACATTGCAGTGGGCTCAGAGGGAGTGTGAGGGTCTGTGGCCACCACTTCACTGCCCCGCCCCCACAGTCTTACCCTCCACCTCTGGGTGCTTCATGAGCAGCAGGAAGCCGTACCGCAGGGTTGTGCTGACCGTCTCAGTGCCCGCAAAGAAGAGGTTCAGTGTGGTCAGCACCAGGTTCTTCATGTAGAACTCCGTGTTGGGGTTGTTCTGCTCCTGAAGGGAGAGAGGCCTTCAGGCCAGGCCCACTCCCTTCAGGGCTCTCAGAGCCCTTCTGGGGTCTTTCCATTTGGACCCACCTCTCTTAGGTCCAGACCAGAGGTGGGAAGAGAGACCCTAGTTCTGCCAGGGTTTTGTTCAGGCTGCTGGCTCTGCCCAAAATGTCCTTCCCACACTCTTTACCTGGCTGCCTACCTGTCCTTTACTCATCAGCCCTGGTGTCACTTTTTTAAGGTAGGAATATTTAGGAGAGGGATACAGAGAGCGAGTGCATGGTATGGAAGTGTTGCTTTATGGTTCGCACACAGGTCCTGCCCATGGACAAGTGCTGGTGGATGGAGCAGCCACGGGTATTATTCTTGAGATTGTGAGGATGTTATGAGGGGGATGATTTGAAGGGGCTTCTGCTCGCCCCATCCCAGCCTGTCCCACACCCCAGTGTGGGACACCTGTGTAAATATCAAATGATTCTGATGGGCTGGATTTTATAGCACCTGGTGTTTGGGTGTTTGGGAAGTTGGCTGGGGTGGTTACTTGTCCAGGTGTTAAGATATTCAGATAGAAAGATGGAATATCTTAATATCCCTCTGCCCGGCTTTGCAGCTGTCCGCCCTGGCTGCTGAGCTGTACCTCCTGCATGCGAATGAGGAAGGAGTCGATGAAGTCCCTCGGGGAGTTGGGGTCCAGGGTGCGTTGATTCTGCTCCACCTTCTTGGCTATGAAGTCCTCCAGACCCTGCAGCTCCTTAAATGCCTGTTGCTGTGGCCCTGGCAGGTGCTTCATCACTGAATGGAACATTTCACAGAGCTGAGGATGGGGAGGGAAGAAAGGCAGGGAAGGGTAGTTGTTCACGGGCAAGTCCTGCTGGGAGCGGTGCCTTTCTTGGGGCAAGAAGGGCAGTGGGTTAAAAGCACCTGTCCAGGTATTTATGATTTATATGGAGCTTGATGGGAGGAGATATCTAAGTTTTCACGTGAGTTAAGTATGAGGGCCCTTGTCCCGGAATGTAGGTGAGGTGGATTGGGACACGTAGCCAGGTTTCAGGTATTCAGGTGAGGCTGGATTGGAGAACACATCTAGGTGTTCAGATATTCAGGCAGGGTTGGGTTGGGAGACACATATCTAGGTGTTTAAGCATTCAATTGGTCTCACAAGTTTGAGACAATTGTCCAGATATTTAGGGGATCTGAATTGGGGGCTTTTGTCCAGGTGTTCACGTATTAAGTGGGGCTGGTATACAGGTGTTAAAGTGGGGGGAGACACCTGTTCATGTGTTTCAGATATTCACATGGGCTGATAGGGGGCACATCTGTAGGTGTTTGAGTGAGCTGGGTTGGGGGATACTTATTTCAGTATTTGGGGAGCAGTCTGTCCAGGTGTGTTTACACATTTAGGGAATCATTATTGGAACCTGCCCTGATGTTCAAATATTTAACTGGGCTTGTAGGTGGCACTTACTAGCTATTCTAGTGGGCCAGTGTGGGACACCTGTGTAAATATCAAATGATTCTGATGGGCTGGATTTTATAGCACCTGGTGTTTGGGTGTTTGGGAAGTTGGCTGGGGTGGTTACTTGTCCAGGTGTTAAGATATTCAGATAGAAAGATGGAATATCTTAATAGGGAGCAACTAACTGTTAGATATTAAGGTAAGTCCAGATGGGAACACCTGCCCAGGTGAGAGAGCTGGTATGAGGATGTGTTTCTTGTCTTCAGGCTCTGGTCACCATCTCCTCCTCCTCCTCCTCCTTCTTTTCTTCTCCTTCTTCTCTTTCTCCCTCTCTCTTTCCCCTCCTCACTCCCTCCCCTCTTTCTTTTTCTTCTTCTTCTTCTCCTTCTTCTTCTTCTTCTCCACCCTCCTCTTCCTCTTCCTCTCCTCCTCCTACTCCTTCTTCCTCTCCTCCTCCTCCTTCTTCTCCTTCCTCTCCCCCTCCCCTTCTTCCTCTTCCCTCTTCTTCCTCTTCCTCTCCTCCTCTTTCTCCTCCTCCTCCTTCTTCTCCTTCTTCCTCTTCCCCTCCCCCTCCCCTTCCACCTCCTCCTCTTTCTCCTTCTTCTCCTTCTTTTCCTCCTCTTCCTTTTCCTCCTTGTCTGTCCTCTTCCACTTCCCTGTCCCCTTCCTACTCCTTTTCTTCCTACTCCTTTCCTTCTCCTCCTCTGTCGTCTTCTTCTTCTTCTTCTTCTTCTTTCTTCTTCTTCTTCTTCTTCTCCTTCTCCTCCTTCTCCTTCTGGTGAGGAGCTACTGTTGAGATATCCAAGTGTCTTTGGAAACTGGGTACTGGGCACCTGTCCTCTATTCTGGTGCAACTGTTCAGTTGTCCAAGAGTGGGGGCTGGTTTTGAGGGTACCCTACTATAGGAGGATGGGAGTTTAGGGCACCTGTCTCCATGAGGGAAAGCAATTGGTGGGTTGTGGTAGGGGTATTATAGAGCCAGACTGGGATGGGTTACCTGCCCCATAGAGGTAGCTGTGAACTGGAAGCTTCCCAGCATCATACGCAGCAGTGACAGGAACTCTTTGTCCTCATAGTCAAAGCGGTCCCCAAAGACAATGGAGCTGATGACATTGGACACTGTTCGGCTCAGGAAGAAGGTGGGATCGATGAAGGCACCTGGGAAATGGGATGGGGTTGGGGAGAGACAGGGATTTGGGGGAGTGTCAACTGGGCGGTCTGATGCCAGCCTGAATATTGGAGGAGGGCACTGGAGTGAGGAGCCAAACTTCCAGCACAAGATCCCAGAGTCTGGAGCCCAGATGCCCTCCCCCAAGCCAGTCCCCTTCCCGGAGGAGACAGCGTGGGTCCCTGTGGGTGTACCGCTCTTTCTTGTTCACTCCCAGGCCTGCTCACCATGTGTGCCCCGAAAGGCTTCGATGAGGAAGCCCGCTTCCTCCTGGATGCGCTCCTCAATGCCACGCTTGCCCACTCCAAAGTCCCGCAGCGTGGTGATGGAGAAGCGCCGGAGCTGCTTGGCGCGCTCCCCGTTGCTGAACGTCACCCCTGGTGAGGCAGGGAGGGGTGGAGACAGAGGTAGGCAGAGAGCAGGAGTAGAGAAGGATGGGTTGGGGGGTGAGGGAGACAGAGAGAGATACAACTGAGGGTCAGAGAAATACTGAAAGAGAGTTGGAAGAAAAGAATCAGGAGAGAGGCAAGGACATGGGGATGTAGGACCAGGGCTTCAAGGCAGAAATCCCAAGAGCTTCTCCCAGACCCAGAGGAAGAAGAGGCATCCATGAGAGAGAATAGGGAGATGGGCCGAGAAGCAGGGGGAATAGAGACTGAGTCAAGCTAGAGAAGACCAAGGAGAGGCCACAATAACCAGGAATAAGGACAGAGGGAAGCAGGGGTAGAACTTGGCCACAACCTTGGGCGGGTGAGGTCAGGAGAAGAACAGTGGGGAAACTGAGACCATCAAGTGTGCCTGGCCACGCACCCCCACCCGGAGCTCCTCACCATAGCCTTTGAAGAGATAGTCGAAGGTGGCCTGTGCGCCTCGCCCGCTGAACTCCTCAGCCTGGTCCACCAGAGCCTCCTTCACCGCCTCGTGTCCACACAGCACCACGATGCGCCGGGGCCCCAGGTGGACCGTGAAGACTGGGCCATATCGCTCGCTGATCTGATGCAGGTGAATGCTTAGAGGCTGCGGCCCGCACTGGGAACTGGCCCTGTGCCCAGCTCTCACCTACTGCATGCACTTCCCCCAGGTTCTGATACTGAAGGGCCTGGACATCCCAAAATCTGCTCTTTCTTATGTAGGACCCTGCTGGCCAACCTGCACATTTCCACTTTCTTAAGACTGGTCCAACCTTGCCCATCCCCTGCCACCAAGTCCCAGCTCATTTAGGCAGGCTCCCAGGCTCACCCCCATTCCACCCATCCCCTGTCCTGACACCTTCATGAAGGAATCAGACATCTGCTGAGTGTTCAGTTGCAGGTAGTTCCCGATGAAGGGCAATGGGGTGGGTCCTGGAGGGAACTTCTCCCAGAGCTTCCTCTGCCTCCAGACAGACATCAAGACCATTGTGGTCAGGCAGGTGAGCAAAGCCACCAGAAGCAGCCCTGAGGCCAGCATGGTGGTACTGGGAGAGATGGTCAGATGGTGCTGACTGGGGTTGTTTGCCTTTATACGACCTGGGAGAGAAGGGTGGACTTTGGTCCTGTTTGTTAATTGCCATTTCACTTCCCAGCTACACTGCCTCCCCCCCCCCCCACCCCCAGACTCACAGCTGAGCTTGGGATAAGCCAGCAAGGCAGGGAAGAGGGGAACTCAGGGAGATTAACAGAGAGTGGTCCCCAAGACTGAATGTGTCACGCCTCAGAAGGGCCACCCCAAGTCTGTAGACTTGGGTGAAGCAGTAGACAAATTCTGAACCTTAAGATTTTAGAATATATAGATTCAGAGTCCTGAACTTTGGATTTGAGCTCAGAATGAGAATTGGCCCAAAAATTATGTATTAGGGCATCTTAGGAGAAAAGAATCCAGAGATCTGGGTTTAAGAGTGCTGGAATGGGACAGCATGTATGGCCATAGTTTTGGGATTTTTTCCTGAGGAGGGATGTACAGTTAAAGGTCTCTGGAGGGGAGATCCCAGGGAGTGGATTTGAGGGTCTTGGGGTGAGGGAGGACCCCTGGCTGTGATGGGGGTTCCCAGAAGAAGTATATGGGAGTCCAGCAGGATCAAAGAGTCGGTACCTCCCCCAGGCTTTGACCGACCTTTGCTTTGGACACAGTACCTCCTCTGGTGCCCAGAATCCCCACTGGGACCTCAGAGCAAGGTCAGGATCAGTGTCATTGCCTGTCTGTGGTTGGGAAAGGGGTAGAAGTCCAGAGCCACGTTTAAGTGGAACCTTTCTAAGGAAGGAAGAGTAACTTGTGGTCTCCGTGGCAGAGGGCCTGGGAAGGACTTGGAAATAGTAATGACATCCACCCATATGGTGCCAAATAGTCCCAACTGTCTCAAGGGGCATAATTTACAGAAAGCCTCACCGGTCTTACCCAGGTCCCTGGGGGAGCTCACTAGGTTCATCATTTCTATTGTTGCTGTTAGTAGTCGTGCTACTAATGTTCCCCATTTGGTGTGTGAGAATACTGAGGACAGACAACAGAGGGTGGGCAGGGGCTCCTGTGTCTCCTGGTCTGCATGCTTACTCCCCCTTCCCGGGGCTGGGTTTCCCCGCCAGTGGGAAGGGGGCACTTGAGAAGAGGAGGTGGAGTGTGAGGGTGTGGGAGGTCCCTCTGGGGTTTGGCAGGGCTGCTGGCAGCAAACAGAGGGAGTGATGGCGGGAGAGGATTGGGAAAACTCCTGAGTGGGGAGAGAACCAGGCTCTGGAGGCTGGAAGTGGGAGTGAGGGAAGATGGTAACCCTGCTGTCCTTCCCTCAGCGACCTTCTTCCTTAACAATAGGGCGCTAGCCTTTGGTGAGCACTCATTGTGCAGAGCCAGTGTGTGGACATGTGGTCTCATGGAATCCTTCTAGCAGGGGTCCCATTCATAGCATCCTCCTTTTGCTGTTCAGAAGAGCAGGCCTCCCCTACTGCCACTTGCTCAGGGTCACACCCGGATAGCAGGTAGGGAGCTGGGATTTGAAGCTTTTCTTCTCCTTCCTCCACTGACTGGCCTAGCCCACCCTGAGGGCCAAGTGGAGACCAAGTTTAGCAAGGGGTGGTGTGGGATTGGCATCGGCGCTGGACACAGAGATACGCTAGCAACTTTTGCTGTTGGCATCAGCTCACCCCCGCTAGACATGGGAATTGAAAGCAAGTTGACCCTGAACTTGATGCCAGGAGAACACTCACAGAGCCACCTCTGGCGCCAGGAGGGTCTGAGAGTAGGCCCCGGTGGCCACTGGGCCTGGCTTCTGGGGGTCATCAGGGTGGCACCATGTAGCTCTGAGGTGGCCCCAGCCGGCTGTGACATGAGTACCATGTGGGTGCTGGGTTGGTCTTCCGTGGGCCTGGCAGGGGCCCCCATGGGCACGAGGCAGCATCTGAAGGTTAGAAACCTCCCTCCGCCCACTCAGAGGCCAGCTCCAACTTTGGACGAGTGCAGGTGGGTGAGGTTGGTGCTCTCAGGACTGGCATGTTGCTCAAAGTGTTCTAGACCTCTAAGCTGGAATCCTGTGGGGAGGGAACCAAGAGCAGAGAACAAAGCAGAGAGGAAAGTTGTTTGTTGGTTTTTGTTTTGTTTTGCTTTTGTTCATTGGCCGGGAATGTTTGTTGGTTTTTAAAGGGGGAAAAGGAGGGCCAGAATATTAGCACAAACTTGACAGGTATCAGTCTCCCTAATCCCAACCAACAGCCTGCATAGCAGTTAAGGCAAGATTAAGGTGTGGATTGGAATCCTTTATCCCTTCTTTGTTGTGGGACCTTGAACAGGTCACCTCACCTCTCTGAGCCTGCTGGGGCCAATGATGTACCTCTTAGCCTATTATGGGAAGAGTCAGTGGGTTAATGGGTTTGAAGTGCCAACAAATAGTAGCTGTTCCTATTTAATCCTCAGGATGAAGTAAGGGATTCTCTAAACCCCCTTCCAGATTTTATATTCTCTGGTCTAAAGTTCCGAATACTTTTTCTTTGGTAAAGGAGGAAGGGAGAGAAAGCCTTGCGGGAACCTGCCTGCCCTTCCTTCTTTGACCCAGCTGAGCCTTCCCCCAGGAGCTGCGAATGGAACATTGACCTTGGAGGTGGCATTGACGATGGAGTAGGCATTGTGTGAGGAGGGTGGGTCAGGGGTTGTTTGGGGGTGGGGAGGCATGGCCCCCACACAGCGCCTTGCCCATCATCTGTGTCTCCCCTTGTGTCTGTCTTGTTCTTTGTCTTCCCTGCAAGTCAGCCTGCCCTTCAACCCTCTTGTGTGCTTCTGGGTCTTTCTGTTCGTGCCAGTGTGTGCAGTGGGTTCTCCTAGAAGCCTCTGTTGTGTATCTTCTTACTTATACGTGAGAGATCTTTGCACATCTGAGTGCATGTATGTATCATCATGTCCATGTTGATATATGTATTTATGAACACACCTGTCTATGGAGTGTGTGTGTGTGCATAAGTGGGTATCCATAGCTGTTTGGGTCCAGACATGTACCCAAGCTGTTTGAGTCAGACCTGCTAGACCTTATGTGACTGGGTGGGGAGTGTGGATTCTGTCCTAAGATGATGGGGAGCCCAGAAGGGTCTTAGGCAGGGGAACAAAATGGCCAAATTTGTGTTTCAGACAGATGGTTCATATCTTTGGAGAAGATGAGACTAGAGGTCCGGAGACACGGAAATGGCTTCTATAGGCTCCAGGGGACAGAGGACAGGGCCATGAACACGGGGAGGAGGCATGGGTTGGAGAAAGATACAGAGGGAAGAACCAATTCTTACTTGGTTATGTGTGGCTGTGTGGGGTAAGGTGAGGGAGGAGCCCAGTGTGGGGGTACATGGTAGTGTGGTTTATTGGTTTGGGGACACAGATCAGGAGCAGGTTTGAGGAAGGAGATGATGAGTTCCACCTTGGACATGTTGGGAACCGGGCACTATCCATGCTTCTAGGGATTTCTTAGACTAGTGGGAGAGCAGACTCAGATAAACTAAGTCCTCATGATTCCATTAGCATTCATTAATAATTATGTGTAATAATTTAGTACTTGGGGCTGAGGATTGGGAGGGCTTCCTAGAGACAGTGTCGTTTGAACTGGGTCTTGCCGGATGAGTTCACAGGTGGGGGAGGAGAGGAGGGCCGGGCAGAGAGAGCCTCACGGGCCAGGTTGGCACACATGAGATGGTGGGACACAGCGGACTTATGTGACTGCTACACCCCCTTCTCTCTCTGCAACCTCATCAATCAACTTGTTGTCCGCTACCTCCTAGCCTGACCCAAAACTCTCCAAAAAACCTGGCTCATGCCCACAAGTGTGGCTGAAATCTATGACCCTCTCCCAAATGAACATGTTTTTGTTTTTAATTGAAGGGATACCTGGCTGGCTCAGTCAGTAGAGCATGCAACTCTTGATCTTGGGGTTGTGAGTTCAAGCCCCACGTTGGGTGTAGAGCTTAAATAAATAAATACATAAATTTTAAAAAATAAATCAAGAAATACTTATTAAAAATTACCCTTTTTAAAGCAAACAGTTCAGTGGCATTTAGTACATTCACAGAGTTGAGAAACCAACCACCTCTAACTAGTTTCAAAACATTCCCACGTGAGTATCTTAGGTAAGCCTTCTTGGTAGCATTCAGTGAGCTTATTATCTTACTTACTGTGTGAAGCTTTTTATGGGCATGATCTTACTTAAGTCCT
>NW_025409913.1:0-10295 GCF_002201575.2 Neomonachus schauinslandi
ATCCTAAAATTTGTATGGAACCAGAAAAGACCCCGCATAGCCAGAGGAATATTGAAAAAGAAAAGGAGAGCTGGTGGCATCACAATTCCGGACTTCCAGCTCTGTTACAAAGCTGTCATCATCAAGACAGCATGGTACTGGCATAAAAACAGACACATAGATCAACGGAACAGAATAGAGAGCCCAGAAATGGACCCTCAACTCTATGGTCAACTCATCTTTGACAAAGCAGGAAAGAATGTCCAATGGAAAAAAGTCTCTTCAACAAATGGTGTTGGGAAAATTGGACAGCCACATGCAGAAGAAGGAAACTGGACCATTTCCTTACACCACACACAAAAATAGACTCCAAATGGTTGCAAGACCTCAATGTGAGACAGGAGTCCATCAACATCCTAAAGGAGAACACAGGCAGCAACCTCTCTGACCTCAGCCACAGCAACTTCTTCCTAGAAACATTGCCAAAGGCAAGGGAAGCAAGGGCAAAAATGAACTATTGGGACTTCATCAAGATAAAAAGCTTCTGCACAACCAAAGAAACAGTCAACAAAACCAAAAGACAAGTGACAGAATGGGAGAAGATATTTGCAAATGACATATCAGATAAAGGGCTAGTATCCAAAATCTATAAAGAACTTATCAAACTCAACACCCAAAGAACAAAGAATCCAATCAAGAAATGGGCAAAAGACATGAACAGACATTTTTCCAAAGAAGACATCCAAATGGCCAACAGACACATGAAAAAGTGCTCAACATCGCTTGGCATCAGGGAAATTCAAATCAAAACCTCAATGAGATACCACCTCACACCAGTCAGAATGGTTAAAATTAACAAGTCAGGAAACGACAGATGTTGGCTGGGATGCGGAGAAAGGGGAACCCTCCTACACGTTGGTGGGAATGCAAGCTGGTGCAACCACTCTGGAAAACAGTATGGAGGTTCCTCAAAAAGTTGGAAATAGAGCTACCCTACGATCCAGCAATTGCACTACTGGGTATTTATCCCAAAGATACAAATGTAAGGATCCGAAGGGGTACGTGCACCCTGATGTTTATAGCAGCAATGTCCACAATAGCCAAACTATGGAAAGAGCCAAGATGTCCATTGATAGATGAATGGATAAAGAAGAAGTGGTATATATATACAATGGAATATTATGCAGCCATCAAAAGGAATGAGATCTTGCCATTTGCAACAATGTGGATGGAACTGGAGGGTGTTATGCTGAGCGAAATAAGTCAACCAGAGAAAGACATGTATCATAGGACCTCACTGATATGAGGAATTCTTAATCTCAGGAAACAAACTGAGGGTTACTGGAGTGGGGAGGGGGTAGGAGGGATGGGGTGGCTGGGTGATAGACATTGGGGAGGGTATGTGCTATGGTGAGCGCTGTGAATTGTGCAAGACTGTTGAATCACAGATCTGTACCTCTGAAACAAATAATGCGATATATGTTAAGAAAAAAAAAAAGAAGATAGCAGGAGAGGAAGAATGAAGGGGGGGAAATCAGAGGGGTAGACGAACCATGAGAGACGATGTACTCTGAAAAACAAACTGAGGGTTCTAGAGGGGAGGGGGTGGGAGGACGTGTTAGCCTGGTGATGGGTATTAAAGAGGGCACATTCTGCATGGAGGACTGGGTGTTATGCACAAACAATGAATCATGGAACACTTCATCTAAAACTAATGATGTAATGTATGGGGATTAACGTAAGAATAATAATAAAAAAAACTAATGATGTAATGTATGGTGATTAACATAACAATAAAAATTTAAAAAAATCAACGGCAGGAGGGCAAGACCTTCTGAAAAAAAAAAATTTCCTTAAGTCCTAGAATGTTAACAGAATACAGAAATCTCAAACACATGTTGTTAAAATAAAATAACAACAATACATAAATCATTGACACTTACATTAAAGACTGTGATTTACCCTGTTTTGAAGGTTACATGGTACAGAAAATAGTCACAAAAGAATCCTATTTGCTTTACCCATGTCACCATCTTGAGTTGAATGTACATATCCTCAAGAAACTGAAGAATCAGCACATGACATTTGATGCTTTTTATTTTACTAACAACTTTAATTTTTTTCTAATAACAAAATAATAAATCCACACTATGTAAAATTTTAAAAAGTACAGATAAGCACAAAAAATCATTACTAAATCATTACTCAGAGATAATCTCTGTTAACTTGTTGGTAAATTTTCATAGGTATTGATTCTAAATTTCGGATTGCAGGAATAGATGATGTTAGGGATAAACAGTTATAATTAGTTAGAAAACCAAAATTTCTGTATACATTATCACTGCTACTGTGGAAACCAACATCTGACCTATATGTAACAAGCAAGCATGTTTGATGAGGAGGAAATGTGAGCTGGTAGCATCATGGAGGGCTGCTGGGTGGAGGGGCCTGTAGCCTTTGGAAGCTAGCTGTGCCCCAAGCAAGGACCCCAAGAGGAATGTGCAGTGCACCCTGATGTCAATGTCAGGACAGAGAGCCTTCAAAGTATGGATCTGATGAAAAGGCAGACCTGTCTGATCCATCCACAAACCCCAGGCCCTAGGGCTCCGCCCCAACCACGTGGGACTGTTCAACACTTATTATGTCAAGGCAGGTGCTCCTGAAGTATCTGTTGAATGTATGAGCAATGGAGTGACCAGGACCAAAGTGGTCTTTCCCCAAACTCTTTCTCTTCCATGTATAAATGGGCCTTAATCAACCTGTGAGTGTTATTATGATACAAAAGATTCAGTATAACAAGCTGGTTTTGTTTTTCCCTGAAAACACATCTCCCTGGCTCCAGCAATGCCTTCAGAACTAGGAATTTTGAACACAATGGAATTCTGCACTAAGGTGCCTGTTAGAAAATGTCGAGCCATGGATAACCATGCTCAAGAAGTAATTTAATGATAGCGTGCTCTGGTTTGGGGCCATTTGCTAAAATCCAAAAAAAAACCCAGCATTTTTACAACTGAGTGACAGTAACCTAAATTCATCCTGGAACCCTCTTCCTATGCAGGTCTAGAGGGTAAAACTATTAACTAAAATTTTTATAAGACCCCTCCATGACTTTTCTTTCACAGATAGTTGCAAAATTTCTCTCCTCTTTGTGAATTTTTGCACAACCATCCGATTCAAGAACTATAGAGTCCCTTAAAATATTTTCCTTTTTTTTACTCCAGTTGAAGATGATCTGTTGACAAAGGCCAGATAATAAGGCCCAAAATTTTACTATGACATTCCTAAGCAAGTTAAAACAACTCCTTTTGAAATTTAGTTACTAATTGTTTCAAAGAAGCAAACTGAAGAAAAAAACAGTAAGTAGGAAATAAGAAAATAAAAATAATAAGAATAAGAAAGAATAAGAAAAAACAATAAATAAAAATAAGAAAAAGAATAAGAAAATAAAAATAAGAATAAGAAAGTAAAAATAATAAGAAAAATAAGAATAAGAAAGAATAAGAAAAAACAGTAAGTAGAAAAATGTGAGGTCCTGATGAAAAGAGTAACTTGAATAAAACATACTAGGGTCAGATCTGTAAGCTCTTGTGGTCAGTTATTAGATAAAACTTGGGAACCACCAGTTCTGGATCAACAATGATGAGCGAGGTGCTAACACCCAAAGAGGGCACACTTGTCTAGTCTCATCTGCAACGTAGGCATGTAGCTTTTCTTTTATTCCTGCTCAAAGGATCAGCCCACTGTCTTAACAGTTCTTTGCAAGGTCCTCCCAGTCACCTATGCGATTTACCAGTAGGATTCTCCTTATGCAGTTACCAAAGCAGCAAATAAAATTCTACCTCCGACTTCCCCCTTTACCATGATTTTGTGAATCTGGGGGAGAAAAAAACCACTCACTTTTGGCTTCATCTGTGTGCATTTGAGCCCCTGTTGGAGGGGGTGACTCATTTCATGTTTTATGTAAATACAGGGACCACTCTGAACTTGGCTTGAAAAAAAGTCTTCATTTTCCTGACTGATATTTAGCATTTCCTTCCCCTATAAAGCTTGGAAACAATCCACAGCACTATTAGCATTATTTGTGATTTTGTCACTCACAGAAGCCGCAGATAATTTCATGACACATTCATTTCAGGTGTTACAGCTCACAAAATATTGTTTACACCCATCACCACTTCAAAATTAGGGTAGCTACATAGTAGAGTGGTTATTTAATGCATGAAGTAGGTAGTTATTTACTATGTTTATTATGTAGCTGATTATTATTATTATTTTTTGAGAGAGAGAGTGCATGCATGAGGGAGGGGAGGAGAAGAGAGAGAGGGAGAGAGAGAATTTTAAGCAGGCTCCATGCCCAGCCAGCCCAGAGCCTGATGCAGGGCTCGATCTCATGACCTGAGATCATGACCTCAGCTGAAATCAAGAGTCAGTTGCTTAATCAACTGAGCCACCCAGGTGCCCCTATGTAGCTGCTTATTAAATGCATTCATAAGAAAACACCCATTTTTATAGGAAATGCAGAAGCATGATCTAATCATAAGATATACCAGATAAACCCAAATTAAAGGACATTCTTAATATAACAGACCAGAATTCTTCAAAAGTGTCTAGGTCACAAAAGACTAAAGAGACAGAACAGCTACATAAAATGTGGGACTCTGGATTGGTTCCTGGAACAGTAGGACATTGATGGAAGAAAAATAGTGAAATCCAAAAACGTGTACAGTTTAGTTCAGAGAATTGTATCAATGTTAATTTCTTCATTTTGATAAATGGCCCATGATTATCTAAGATGTGAACATTAGGGGAATCTGGGTAAAGGGTGTACTGAAACATTCTATACTATTTTTACAACATTTCTGTAAGTCTACAGTTATTTCAAAATAAAAAGTTAAAAAGGGGGGGGCAGAGAAAGATGGCGGAGGAGTAGGAGACCTGGATTTCGTCTCCTCTCAGGAATTCAGCTGGATAGGGATCAAACCATTCTGAACACCTACAAACTCAACAGGAGATCAAAGAAAAGAAGAGCAACAACTCTCTCAACAGAAAAGCGACCACTTTCTGGAAGATAGGACGTGCGGAGAAGTGAATCCCAGGCGATATTCGGGAGGATAGACGGCGAGGGAGGGGCCTCCGTCTGCCGCTTCTGGCAAGTGATAGAGCCGCGGAGCACAAAATCGGAACTTTTAAAAGTCTGCTCCGCCGAGGGACGTCACTCTGGTGGCTAAGCGGGGGGTGGAACCCTCCGGGACAGTGTGGTCTCAGGACCCTCGGGGTCACAGAAAGACCGGGGGTGCCTGAGTGTGGCAGAGCTCCCAGGTATCGGAGCAGGGAAGCCGGCTGCAGAGGCGGAGCCCAGGTGCGGGCTCTCAGCTCGGGGTTGCCATAAACCGTGATCCGCGGCACAGTCGGGCCACTGCTCCTACAACAGGGACCCAACAAGCGGCAGATCCGGGGAGACTCACCTTCCTCCCCTGGGAGGAGCCGCGCGGGAGTGCACCGCAGGGATCTGCTGGGTTTGGAGACTCCACCCGGGGTCATGTGCCAGAGATAGAAACGCACAGTCACAGGCCGGGTGAGCACGGAGTGCAGCCGGAGACCAGGAAGATGGGAGTGACTGACTGCTTTTCTCTGGGGGCTCACTGAGAAGCGGGGCCCGAGTTCTCGGCTCCTCTGGGGCAGAGATTGGGAGGCCGCCATTTTCACTCTCCGCCTCCAAAGCTGTATGGAAAGCTCGCAGGGAACAAAAGGCCCGGAGAGCAAACCCAAGCAGATTACTTAGCTGGGAGGGGGCAAGGGCGGGGCAATTCTGCCTCCGGCAAAGACATTTGGAAACCATGGCAACAGGCCCCTCCCCAGAAGATCAGCGAGAACAGCCAGCCAAGACCAAGTTTACCGATCGATGAGAACGGCAGAACTCCAGCGCTAGGGGACTACTGCACATAGAATTCATGGCTTTTTTACCATGATTCTTTAGTCTTTCAGAGTTAATTTTTTTTTAACTGTCTTTTTTTCTTTTTTTTCTTTTTGAATTTTTCTTTTTCCCTTTTTCAACCAACATCTTATCAATCCCTTTTTTTTTAAAAAAAACATTTTTATTTTTCATTTTTAGAGTCATATTCTATCCCTTCATAGTAGTTACCCGTATTTTTGGCTTATATATATAAGTTGTTCTCTCTTTAAAAATTTGAGATAGTTTCTTCTAACAGATTAAAATATACCCTAAATCTCTAGTATATGGTGTTTTCTATTCCCCTGCCTGATCACATCCTCTCCCTTTTTTCTTCTTTTTTTAAATCCTCTTCTTTCTTTTTTCAAACAACTTCTTATCAATTCCTTTTATAAAATTTTTTATAATTTCCAACTTTACAGTCATATTCCATCCCTTCATCATATCAACCCTTATTTTTGTACATATATAAGTTTTTCTTTCTTTAAAATTTTGGGAGGCACTATCTTCTAAAAGACCAAAATACACCCCAAATCTAGTGTGTGGCACTGATCTATATACCAGCCTGATCATATTTGATCACATTCTGGTTTTTTTTGTTGTTGTTGTTGTTCTGTTTTGTTTGTTTTTGTTTTTATCTTTACCTTTTTCTTTTTTTTCTTTTTCTTTTTTCTCTCTTTCCCTTTCTTTTCCCACTGCTTCAGGTCTTTTCTGATTTGTTTAGAGTATATTTTCTGGGGACGTGGTTACTCTGCTAGCATTTTGTTCTCTCATTAATCTATCCTCCTCTGCACAAAATGACAAGACGGAAAAAATCACCTCAACAAAAAGAACAAGAGGTAGTACTGACTGCCAGGGACCTACTCAATATGGACATTAGTACGATGTCAGATCTAGAGTTCAGAATCATCACTTTAAAGATACTAGCTGGGCTTGAAAAAAATACGGAAGTTATTAGAGAAACCCTTTCTGGAGAAGTAAAAGAACTAAAATCCAACCAAGTAGAAATCAAAAAGGCTATTAATGACGTGCAATAAAAAATGGGGGTGCTAACTGCTAGAATAAATGAGGCAGAAGAGAGAATCAGTAATATAGAAGATGAAATGATGGAAAATAAAGAAGCTGAGAAAAAGAGAGATAAACAACTACTGGATCACGAGGGCAGAATTCGAGAGATAAGCGATACCATAAGACGAAACAACATTAGAATATTTGGGATCCCAGAAGAAGAAAAAAGAGAGAGAGGGGCAGAAGGTATAATGGAGCAAATTATAGCAGAGAACTTCCCTAATTTGGGAAAGGAAACAGGCATGAAAATCCAGGAAGCACAGAGAACCCCTCTCAAAATCAATAAAAATAGGTCAACACCCCGACATCTAATAGTAAAACTTACGAGTCTCATAGACAAAGAGAAAATCCTGACAGCAGCTCGGGAGAAGAGATATGTAACCTACAAGGGTAGAAACATTAGATTGGCAACAGACCTATCCACAGAGACCTGGCAGGCCAGAAAGGACTGGCAGGATATATTCAGAGCACTAAAGGAGAAAAATATGCAGCCAAGAATACTCTATCCAGCTAGGCTGTCATTGAAAATTGAAGGAGAGAGAAAAAGCTTCCAGGACAAACAAAAACTAAAGGAATTTGCAAACACAAAACCAGCCCTACAAGAAATCTTGAAAGGGGTCCTCTAAGCAAAGAGAGAGCCTAAAAGCAACATAGACCAGAAAGGAACTCAGACAATATACAGTAACAGTCACCTTACAGGCAATACAATGGCACTAAATTCCTATCTTTCAATAGTTACCCTGAATGTAAATGGGCTAAATGCCCCAATCAAAAGACACAGGCTATCAGACTGGATTAAAAAACAACACCCATCGATATGCTGTCTGCAAGAGACTCATTTTAGAACCAAAGACACCCCCAGATTGAAAGTGAGGGGGTGGAAAACAATTTACCATGCTAATGGACACCAAAAGAAAGCTGGGGTGGCAATCCTTATATCAGACAAATTAGATTTTAAACCAAAGACTGTAATAAGAGATGAGGAAGGACATTATATCCTACTTAAAGGATCTATCCAACAAGAAGATCTAACAATTGTAAATATCTATGCCCCTAACATGGGAGCAGCCAATTATATAAGGCAATTAATAACAAAAGCAAAGAAACACATCCACAACAATACAGTAATAGTGGGGGACTTTAACACCCCCCTCACTGAAATGGACAGATCGTCTAAGCAAAAGATCAACAAGGAAATAAAGACTTTAAATGACACACTGGACCAAATGGACTTCACAGACATATTCAGAACATTCCATCCCAAAGCAACGGAATACACATTCTTCTCTAGTGCCCATGGAACATTCTCCAGAATAGATCACATCCTAGGTCATAAATCAGATCTCAACTGGTACCAAATGTTTGGGATCATTCCCTGCCTATTTTCAGACCACAATGCTTTGAAACTAGAACTCAATCGCAAGAGGAAAGTCGGAAAGAACTCAAATACATGGAGGCTAAAGAGCATCCTACTGAAGAATGAATGGGTCAACCAGGAAATTAAAGAAGAATTAAAAAAATTCATGGAAACCAATGAAAATGAAAACACAACTGTTCAAAATCTTTGGGATGCAGCAAAGGCAGTCCTAAGAGGAAAGTATATAGCAATACAAGCCTTTCTCAAGAAGCAAGAAAGATCTCAAGTACACAACCTAACCCTCCACCTAAAGGAGCTGGAGAAAGAACAGCAATAAAGCCTGAACCCAGCAGGAGAAGAGAAATCATAAAGATCAGAGCAGAAATCAATGAAATAGAAACTAGAAGAACAGTAGAACAGATCAACGAAACTAGGAGCTGGTTCTTTGAAAGAATTAACAAGATTGATAAACCCCTCGCCAGACTTATCAAAAAGAAAAGAGAAATGACCCAAATCAACAAAATCATGAATGAAAGAGGAGAGATCACAACCAACACCAAAGAAATACAAACAATCATAAGAACATATTATGAGCAACTCTATGCCAGCAAATTAGATAACCTGGAAGAGATGGATGCATTCCTAGAGATGTATCAACTACCAAAACTGAACCAGGAAGAAATAGAAAACCTGAACAGACCTATAACCACTAAGGAAATTGAAGCAGTCATCAAAAATCTCCCAACAAACAAGAGCCCAGGGCCAGATGGCTTCCCAGGGGAATTCTACCAAACATTTAAAGAAGAATTAATACCTATTCTTCTGAAACTGTTTCAAAAAATAGAAATGGAAGGAAAACTTCCAAACTCATTTTATGAGGCCAGCATTACCTTGATCCCAAAACCAGACAAAGACCCCAACAAAAAGGAGAATTACAGACCAATATCCCTGATGAACATGGATGCAAAAATTCTCACCAAAATAGTAGCCAATAGGATCCAACAGTACATTAAAAGGATTATTCACCACAACCAAGTGGGATTTATCCCTGGGCTGCAAGGTTGGTTCAACATCCACAAATCAATCAATGTGATACAATACATTAACAAAAGAAAGAACAAGAATCATATGATCCTCTCAATAGATGCAGAAAAAGCTTTTGACAAAGTACAGCATCCATTCTTGATCAAAACTCTTCAGAGTATAGGGATCGAGGGTTCATACCTCAATATCATAAAAGCCATCTATGAAAAACCCACAGTGAATATCATTCTCAATGGGGGAAAAACTGAGAGCTTTCCCCCTAAGGTCAGGAACGTGGCAGGGATGTCCTCTATCACCACTGCTATTCAACATAGTATTGGAAGTCCTAGCCACAGCAATCAGACAACAAAAAGAAATCAAAGGCATCCAAATCGGCAAAGAAGAAGTCAAACTCTCACTCTTTGCAGATGTTATGATACTTTATGTGGAAAACCCAAAAGACTCCACCCCAAAACTGCTAGAACTCATACAGGAATTCAGTCAAGTGGCAGGATATAAAATCAATGCACAGAAGTCAGTGGCATTCCTATACACCAACAACAAGACAGAAGAAAGAGAAATTAAGGAGTCGATCCCATTTACAATTGCACCCAAAACCATAAGATACCTAGGAATAAATCTAACCAAAGAGACAAAGGATCTGTACTCAGAAAACTATAAAATACTCATGAAAGAAATTGAGGAAGACACAAAGAAATGGAAAAACGTTCCATGCTCATGGATTGGAAGAACAAATATTGTGAAGATGTCAATGCTACCTAGAGCAATCTACACATTCAATGCAATCCCCATCAAAATACCATCCACTTTTTTCAAAGAAATGGAACACATAATCCTAAAATTTGTATGGAACCAGAAAAGACCCCGCATAGCCAGAGGAATATTGAAAAAGAAAAG